>NW_013967826.1:0-369 GCF_001266775.1 Austrofundulus limnaeus | reverse complement strand
GTTGCAGTTTGGTTTATGTGTTCCAAACGGTTTAATGCCACAACTGGCCCAGTTGCAGTTTGGTTTAAGTGTTCCAAATTGTTTAATGCCACAACTGGCCCAGTTGCAATTTGGTTTATGTGTTCCAAATCGTTCAATGCCACAACTGGCCCAGTTGCAGTTTGGTTTAAGTGTTCCAAATTGTTTAATGCCACAACTGGCCCAGTTGTAGTTTGGTTTATGTGTTCCAAATCGTTCAATGCCACAACTGGCCCAGTTGCAGTTTGGTTTATGTGTTCCAAATAGTTCAATGCCACAACTGGCCCAGTTGCAGTTTGGTTTATGTGTTCCAAACGGTTTAATGCCACAACTGGCCCAGTTGCAGTTTGG
>NW_013967825.1:0-369 GCF_001266775.1 Austrofundulus limnaeus | reverse complement strand
CGGCACTGATTTTAATTGGCCATCCTAGTGCCAGACCCTCCAGCTTATGACACACACATACACTATACACACACATGCCTAGCTGGGGGCAGCAAGGGGGGTGAGGCCAAAGTTTCAAAGTTGAGCTAATTGGAAGCCATTTTTTCCTCCTCCTCTTTCTCATGCTGACAGAGGAATTCAAGTGCATATTTTGCACAAGAGCATTAGTGGTATTCCCGCAAGGTGTGTTGTTGTGCAAGCAATACAAAAGTTTCAGTCATATACATAGAAGGACCAGGTACGAAGAAGTAAATGCTACAATGACTGAAGACCTAGCATTCCTTGATGAATGCATATTGTTCAGACGGGATAGACCTATAGCTCTCTACC
>NW_013967824.1:0-369 GCF_001266775.1 Austrofundulus limnaeus | reverse complement strand
TGTTATGATGTCATCATCTTGATACAATAGCAACCACTAGTGCTACAATGTTGCTAAAGCTTCCCTACAAGACACCAAACTTGCAGTTATGGTCAGTGTCTGAGCTCAACTTCAAACTGCTGGACCACAGGTACCACCCACGCTTTTTATTAACGCATTTTGAATTTAGATTTTAAATATCTTTAGCAGTGGTTAGCGTCATATAACAAGGATGATATCATCATCCTGCGACAAACATGAACAATGGCTGCTGCTAAACGTATTTAAAATCTAAATTTAAAATGTGTTCATAAAAACCTTTGGGTGGTACTTGCGGTCCAGCAGTTTTAAATGCAGCTTAGACATTGACTGCATCTGCAAGTTTGATGT
>NW_013967823.1:0-369 GCF_001266775.1 Austrofundulus limnaeus | reverse complement strand
GTCTGACGCACCTGCTGGGTGTTTATCTCCTATTAATTAAGATGATGATTATTGATCCTTCAAAGGCAGCACGTGACGAGAAAAGCTGCTCGTGCGGCGCACTGACGCACAGCTCACCGCACCTGATTGGAGCAGAGTCCAAAGCAGAGAGGCTGAAGAACACAGACCTGCTCGACTGTCAGTGGGCCGGAAGGAGCTGCTCTTAAAATGTGGTTTTCTGCATGAAAAAAATATAAAAAAGGAGCGAGTTGAGGCTGAGACGGAAACCGCGAGAAATCACTTCCTGAAAGCTCCGAATCTGAGCGAGAATCTGCAGAGGAAGAGATTCAAACCAGCTGACAGCACGTGAAAGGCTGAGGGGTGCAGGTC
>NW_013967822.1:0-369 GCF_001266775.1 Austrofundulus limnaeus | reverse complement strand
TTGTCTCTGGTCGTCCTCAGCGGGGAGGTTTTTATTGTTTTTAATCTCCCAGAGGAGAGACGGAGCATTTTTATCATATTTCTGTTTCCATTCTGTATCTGTTCATCTTCATTTGTAATTAAACAATAATCAGGGTTCATTAAAAAAAAGAGGTGAAAATAGTTGATTTTTCTGTCGTTATTTAAACAGATCAGGAGCTGTGTCCACGTCCTCGCTGAAAATAAAATGGTTATCAGGTTTTTTAGCAACAGACCCGGGTTCCAAGATCTAAAAATGTTAAAAAGTTACAAAAAAAGCATAAATTTGGCAACAATTTAAAAAAAATCCCCAAAATCTGGGTTGAGTTTGATTTGATTTAGTTGTTTACAA
>NW_013967821.1:0-369 GCF_001266775.1 Austrofundulus limnaeus | reverse complement strand
TGCAACATTCAGGGAAGATTAATAGCTGCATATTGCAGGTCGTAATTGTTTTTACAAAAAAGATTGTCTTGTGGTCAAAGTCTCACTCGGTAGTTGATGATAGCACCTTTTGGCTGTTATGTTTGCAACAGGCTGGTTTGCAATAGAATGTGGGTGAGGTGATGTTTCTGCAGAACTTGGAAAGTAGAAGTCATTCTGAAAAAAGAAATGGGCCTACAGGACAGGAGCAGTTGTTTAAAGTACCTTAAAGTTTTACTTACATGTACAAAAAATCTGCATTGAGAATAATACTATCTGGTTTATTTTTTACTTAAGTATCAAAATAAATTTCTGACACAAAATGTAGTTAGGTATTAAAAGCAAAAGTAC
>NW_013967820.1:0-369 GCF_001266775.1 Austrofundulus limnaeus | reverse complement strand
GGTTCAGGGGATCGGTGCTGAAGTTACATCTCCATCTTCTTCTGCTTATCCTTCGGGTCCAGAGGGAACAGGTCCAGGAGAGAGACCCACACATCGTCCTGAGGGACTCCAAGGTGTTCTCAGGCCCGAGAGGATACAGAATCCATCCAGTGAGTCCTGGTCTGCCTCCTATTTGTCCTGTTGAGCTCTGAAGTTACATGTTGTGCTCATTTTTTTCTAAAGTACCGGAAAATGTACACATTTGAGAAAAACTGTAACATGTACAGCTTTTCAGGAGTCATCTGAAAGGCAGCAGTGCCCTCGTGTGGGGTTATAAATACATCACATCAGGTTTGTTTCCTTGGTGCAGGGGTCTGCAACCTTTACAAT
>NW_013967819.1:0-369 GCF_001266775.1 Austrofundulus limnaeus | reverse complement strand
CCCAGGAGTTTGGCACAGTGTGTCTCACAGGTCTATGAAAGGTGTGTGTGAAAACGAACACCGAACAACCACATGACGGCGCGTCTTCTGGTGATCAACCATGCTGAGCAGCGAGCCCTAAACTGTTTTATTGACAACTAAGGGGAAGGGACATCTATAGATTGATTGGAATTAAATAAAAGTTTGTTTAGCCAGTGACAAATTAAATTTTGCTTCTCATAATTTTTCATAAGAACTGAAGAGCTACTTTCAATCAATCACCTTTATTTAACCAGGTAGAGCCCATTACGATCGTTTTTACAAGGGTGACCTACAGTAGTCAAGTGGTCATCGGTTCATCAGTTGTATGTAGTTCATCAAATGTACGTG
>NW_013967818.1:0-369 GCF_001266775.1 Austrofundulus limnaeus | reverse complement strand
GGCTGCAACTCAGTCACTTCTACGGATGTTGAGCTAAATTTTGGTGTCGTAACTGAGAGGGATTCACAACACATACTTCTGAGTGTGACATCTTGTTTTCAAGGTTTGACCAAAAGGACCACAATGCTGTCTTTTCTCAATATAAGATTATAGTTTGAAACTGGTGCATGAAATGGAGCAGGTCATGGGCTGTCCAACCAAATTTCTTAAACACCTTTATAGTGCCGACCAGCTTTTTGTGAAATTAAAGAAATAACTTGAATAATAAATAAGTGTGCATGAGGCATCAATGTCCAATCCTGGTTTCTGAGGGTCTCTATACTGTATGATCTACTTTTAACCTTGCTCCAACATTCAATGATTGAATTC
>NW_013967817.1:0-369 GCF_001266775.1 Austrofundulus limnaeus | reverse complement strand
GACGTATGCGGACGATGAATTCGGCCTTCGGAGGACCCGACCTGTTGTTTTGGACACAGCCTATGTCTGTGTGACACAGGTGAACGTACAAACTCTACTAGCAGCTCCAACGATTTTAATGGAGTTGTGCCAGTTTAGCTGTGTTTAAACTTAGAAAAATTTGTTAAAACAGCATCAAACCCAAAGAGGACACAACACTATGCTACAGTTTGTAACAGTGACTCAGGTCACAGCCATCAGCCCTTATGGAAGGAGTATTTTTCATCACTTTTCCCAAGCTAAGATGCTAGGCTAACAGCTGGATTCAAGCCATGGGATAAGTTGAATTTGACAAGACTATTGTGATTCATTTCACATCCAAGTCATCTC
>NW_013967816.1:0-369 GCF_001266775.1 Austrofundulus limnaeus | reverse complement strand
AAAGTAAAGCAGACCTATGCATGTCGGTGTGCATTTCTTAAAATACTGCACTGCTGTATTTGTCAAATCATCTATATGTGACAAAAAATGACAAATCTCCTGAAATTCTGTCCTGGCTTTTGGTTTTTGCTGCCACTCCATTACAACAATTTCTGGAGGTGCCACTGCAGATGTCAAACTCAAAAGACCTCATTTATTACCATTCTGACATGTCAAGCGCAAAAATCAAGATTGAAGGAAAAAAGAAAAGTTAGGAAAAAAATCTACAGATTATCAGACTCCTAAAACCTGTAAAGCATCGATTTTGTTTTATATTACATAAACATACACTCTATGTCAGGGGTTCTTAACCTTTTTGACCTCGGGGCC
>NW_013967815.1:0-369 GCF_001266775.1 Austrofundulus limnaeus | reverse complement strand
TTTATTGGTGCTGGCTCTTACATGGACCACCTTTGGGTCACCAAAGGGGCATCATTCTTTGTGGTATCTGGGCCAAGTGTTAGTCCCTTTTGTGGGCCAGAACAGGACCAGAAAGCTGTGGGTCTTTTCTCTCCCTTGGGCCACTCAATCAGCAGTTCAGTGCCATAAGAGTGGCAGGTTGATGTAAACTCTCGTGCTGCATTGCTCCTCACATAGAATAAAACTACTTATGTTACTTTTACAATGATGGATTTCATTGGTTGCAAACACATTTGAATTCTGTGTGGAATAATTTAAATCATGTCAAAGATCATTTCCTGACAAAAATGAACATAACTCAGGTTATAAACCAGAGCTGCTATTTTCTCC
>NW_013967814.1:0-369 GCF_001266775.1 Austrofundulus limnaeus | reverse complement strand
CACATGTGCAGTGAGCAGACAGATACAGTGCAGTTCATTCTGCTGAATATTCTTACCTCCTCTGAGTTGCCACCACGGACAGCCGTGAACATCAAAATAATATTATTTTCTAGAAGCAAGTCAGACATTTTAGTTTTTGTTCCGAAACTGATCAAGTGACTCATGCACTCTGGCACTCGCACGTGCAACAACAGAACATCCAGTAAAAACTGGCAGTGCCATTATCAACAGTCCCAATAAGGAAGCTTGGGTTTTGGCCTAAAACAATCAAATTTTATGCACATACTGCTTGACTCTGACATGCTTTGCAAACAATTTGCAAAAAAGTTTAAACTAGTACAATGAAAATCGATCTGAGAAAAACGCTAT
>NW_013967813.1:0-369 GCF_001266775.1 Austrofundulus limnaeus | reverse complement strand
ATACTCACGTACGCCTGGTTGGGAATCACTGCTTTCGAATGTTACGCTTTAACAAAGAAGAAATACGTAATTCCTGTTCAACCTTCCTTTATTTTTACTTTTAAACAGCTAAATAAAGAAGTATTTAGTGACTGGAGACCCTCTGCTTGTATTTTCATTTTTTTTGTTTTAACAAAAGTTTGGATTAAAACTTGATTGAAATCTACGAAAGAGAATGGAAAAAAAAATCTGACTTTAATCCCAGAATTTTGATAAAAACACTTACTGTAAGTGTGTCAAATAAAAATAAAAGCACAGCAACAGACTGACAACTTGAGCTGAAACATTTATTTGTTGATATGTTTCTATCTTAACTTAAATGAGATACTC
>NW_013967812.1:0-369 GCF_001266775.1 Austrofundulus limnaeus | reverse complement strand
CCAATATGTTAATTTTTTGTCAGCACATTGCTGTTTTATGTTATGAAGGCTGCAGGATGCTCAACCTTTTTTGGTTATGATTAAGCCTAACCCTAATTCAGAAAAAAGTCAAATGTCCCACTAAAATCACAGTTGGCGTTATCAAAATTGCATCTATTCAGTGGGTAAAGTTATTAATATTCTTAGTTTTGAACATGGAGTTGATTGACATTGTTTGGCACAATGACATGTATTGTTAAAAATAAAACAAAATCAAGAATAAACAATGTAAAAGTAAAAGGCACCCCTGAAGTCACTGGATGTTATGTCACGATAATTAACCTTATCTCAGCCACAGCCGTGAGTTTGAAACAGTTGACTGAATAACCT
>NW_013967811.1:0-369 GCF_001266775.1 Austrofundulus limnaeus | reverse complement strand
TCTATAAATGGTCAATGGGTAAAAACAGAAGTCTGAGGCACAACTGCACTAGAAACAAATAATCAGGTTTTAACAGGTTTTATATCGTTCTCGTTTTAAACTGATCCTTTCACCATAAAACTTTGATCATGTGCTATAATTCAGAAAAAACAGAACAAGCTATTTGCTTATGGAAAATACATTTTTTAAATAATTTGA
This sequence comes from Austrofundulus limnaeus, assembly GCF_001266775.1. Lineage (NCBI taxonomy): Eukaryota > Metazoa > Chordata > Actinopteri > Cyprinodontiformes > Rivulidae > Austrofundulus > Austrofundulus limnaeus. The sequence goes on along the minus strand of NW_013967811.1, from coordinate 171 downwards.
TGTTAATGTGGACATTAAGGGTATGCTAAAATTCCTGTTAGAATTGTTTTTGATGAATTCATTTTTTTCCTGAACAGAAAAATATAATAAAGTAATGTGGATGGAGACTTCTATCAGACATATTTTCATCTTTCAGGTAGTTCTCCTTGTTGGAGCTTCAAAGCCTGGCTC
>NW_013967810.1:0-369 GCF_001266775.1 Austrofundulus limnaeus | reverse complement strand
AACAAGGTGGTTGTCCAGTCACAATCAAGATAAACGTCCATCTATATTGTCAGAGGGGGTTTCTTCACCATGTTTTTCAAAGGCTTACCACAACAGCAGGTACAGTGTTACTGTTATAAATCTATGTTGGTTTTAAAGCTCAACTTCTCCGTTTTCAGTAACCAACAGAATTTTTCTGATGGCACAAATTATTGTAAAGTTACAGTGAACAATGAAGGAGCTTGAGAAAACTATCATCTGGGACAGACCTGGTGACGATGGCCACAGACTTGTAAAATGGATTAATGCTTTTTTTGTTGAAGTTCAGGTAAGTTTCTTCCAGCTGTCAGACATTAAAATGAAGTGAAAATCTGTGTAGAGCAGAATGTG
>NW_013967809.1:0-369 GCF_001266775.1 Austrofundulus limnaeus | reverse complement strand
TATGAGACGTTTAAATCATTTACTTCACATCAGAAACGACAAATTAAATTAATTAAACTAACACTGCAGACCTGATAAACAGTATTAAAACACATATAAGATGTTTCCATTTACATTGATTTAAAAACAGTGAGTTTATTGTGGTCCGCTCTGCCTGTTTTGATATGGAACGAGTTTATAAAAAAATAAAATTAATGTCCTAATTTTAATAAACTACAGCCTCTGTCTTTTTTCCAGGGTCACATTTGGGCCACTAGATGGTGCTAAAGACTAGAAGATAACCCTCACCGTTATTGTTGAACCTCCTGATAAGATTTTAAACTAAACTTTTGAACAAAAAGAAAAAAATTGTATAGGTCTTCTGGATGG
>NW_013967808.1:0-369 GCF_001266775.1 Austrofundulus limnaeus | reverse complement strand
AAATCAGCACCTATTTTTCAGTAATGTGGGAAAAGGATTTTGTGCTAACAATTTTTTTAGTTCATTTAATTAAAACTTTATGAGCAAAGGGTGAAATAAGCTCACTAAGAAAAACGTGCACACATTTTTTTGTGTGTGTGTTTGTAGACCCTGTGAGGTTGGGGGTGGGGAAGGGAACAGGGACTGTGGGCTAAAAATACAATTAGATAATTATGAGTGATTTTCAAATAGTATTTTTACTTGAAATGCCCGTCTCTAATTAGACCTCACTGCTCTGCTCCACTTAAGTATTGCTGCATGTCATTATCTTGACACCTTTTTTCCCAGCTACTCTTCCCTTTCTTTCTCTCCTTTTTCACGTCATACATG
>NW_013967807.1:0-369 GCF_001266775.1 Austrofundulus limnaeus | reverse complement strand
TTGAATCATAAAAACACAAATTTACCTCCATACCAGGCCACTAACTCATTGTGACTCAAATCGACATGTTTTTCTCATCTTTGCGTCAGAGGTTACTGCTCTGGTTGATGGCTGGACGTCACTAGATTTCTGCCAGAGAAATCATTATGATTAATAAATTAGGAAAATTAACATTTTGCCCTAAAAAGAGAAGTTATTTTTTCACACTGCCTCTGACCCTCATTCTAAAACTTGCCGCAAGTGTTTAGAAACAATAAAACGACCATTTAAAATGTCACAAACTCTGTTAAATCGTCGCACGCTAAAACCTAAATCTAAATTTTCCAAGAGTCCAGTTCAACTGAGACAACAGAAAAGTGTGTGTGTGTG
>NW_013967806.1:0-369 GCF_001266775.1 Austrofundulus limnaeus | reverse complement strand
GTGCGTCATTTCAATCTTGATGACTGAACTAAATGACCTATTTGATTGATTGAGAGTAATTATAGTGATATGTCATTCAGTGATCTCCCCCTGTACAGCTTGTGCCGCAGACTGTTCAATTTTTAACAATAAACTGCCTTAGTCACTCTGGTTTGAGATTTCCATCTGCTTTGGAAAATTATCTCACAAATTAGTATGAAAATAGGAGTGGTCAGATCAGATATTATCTGATAAGAGGAGGACATGCAGCTGCACAGCACTGACACCTTGTAGATGCAATGCAAATGTACGGACCAGATAAAAAAAATACAGTTAATTAGGACAAAGAAAACAGAATCTAATGCAAATCTTATTCTCACAACCGCCAAG
>NW_013967805.1:0-369 GCF_001266775.1 Austrofundulus limnaeus | reverse complement strand
AAATTTTGCTTTGGTTATGCTTCCTCTAAATTTCTCATGCTAATTTTTGGTACTTTTTTGCTAACTTCAGCTGTTTTCTGCTATTTCACCTAGAGATATGCTAATTTTCGCTATTCTTCTTCTTTTCCCAGCTATATTTCTGCTTTTTCCTGCTAATTTGGACATTTCATGCTTCTTACAGTCGCTTCCTGCTATATTAAGCTATTTCCTACAAATTTAGCTACATTTTAGCTGTGATTAGCCGAAGTTAGCTTTCTAACATAGTTACTCATTTTTTTTGGAGCTACTTCTACTTATTTCGGCTAAATCCAGCAAAATTGTGCTCCTTATGCATCGTTATGCTAATTAAAACCATAACAGCTCCTTTTT
>NW_013967804.1:0-369 GCF_001266775.1 Austrofundulus limnaeus | reverse complement strand
CACACACACATTTGTTCTTGATATTTTTGTATAATTACATCATATTCAACACATTTTTAACAAGCAGATGTCAGAATACGATGCATAAAAAAAACTTAGGATGGTGGTAATTGGATCAAATTTGCAGCCTTATTGTGAACTGTTTTATTTTCCATGTGGTCCAACACAGATATTTGAAGTTCTGGATCTGTATCGACAAAAACAAAAATGCTTAAATTCTCCTTCAAGTAAAATTGTATTTTTGGACTGTAAAGCAGGCAACATGAGACTGAAAACAAAACAATGTGATTTTCATACAACTACGTCATTAAGAGCAGGTTTTTTCAATTCAGTTCAAAAATATTTTATTCATTAAAAATTACTATATAC
>NW_013967803.1:0-369 GCF_001266775.1 Austrofundulus limnaeus | reverse complement strand
AAACTGGAATTAAAGCGGCTTTTTATTTGGATCTGCACAGGAGGAGTTTTTAAATCAAAGCTGCGACAAAAGAGGCCCCATTCATAAAACTGAGCGGCTACAAAACAACACAAATAACCGCCACTAACCCTAAATTAATGCTGAACGGTTACATAAGCTGTTTTAGCCTTTGAAGGCGAGCTGCAGCTGGATGGTCGGGGAGTGAAGTCGCACTAAAAACCTGCAGGTGTTCGGCTGATAGAAGCTGCAGAAGCTCCCAGAAAAATGTTTCCTTCGAGCCGAATGATTTTCATTTAGAATGTTTTTGTTTGAAATGTTTTAACGCCTCAATCTTGACCTAATAATCACAGATCCAGAACACACACACAC
>NW_013967802.1:0-369 GCF_001266775.1 Austrofundulus limnaeus | reverse complement strand
TGTATTTTCTGAAAAAAAGCTGTTTAGGTACTGAGTTCTCAGTGACAGCTGATTTACTGAAGGAGCTAAAACAGACCTGCTAAAGTTAAAACAATCAGAACACAATGGAACATTTCAAACTAATACAAACATCACAAACAAGCTAAAAACAGCAGAACAGTAGCAACAAAGGAGATGCAAAAAGCTAAAATGAGCAAAATAGATCAGCTTAAATTGGCAGGTAGGTAATTAAAAGCTAAAAGAAGCAGAATAGTGGCTAAAAGTTAAAATGAGCTAAATTTGCTAAAGGTTGCTAAAATCTAAAAGTTGAAAAATGTTAGCTAAAAACACAAAATTTGTACCTACAACCTAAAATTTGCAAATAGTAGC
>NW_013967801.1:0-369 GCF_001266775.1 Austrofundulus limnaeus | reverse complement strand
CTACATAAGTCTTCTAGTTTTGGACGAAACAGCAGTTATGAATACAATAAAAGCGTATTTACTGGAAATCGTACCGTTAATGTTACTTTTAAATTTTTATGCACCCATTTAACATGCCGCATGACAAAAAGCAAAGAACGGTAACAGACTTTACTCAAGCTTTTCTCATTGACTGCTGAAACTCTGTGACTCGCTCAGCTGGAAGTGACAGTGAACTGAGGTGAACCATTGTCCACCCCATCAAAATCATTGCTTTTTTTTTCTTCTTCTCCTGCGTCATTTCCCTAAAGCAAACCCAGACTGCAATGACGAGCATAGCCGATTCAAACTCGCCAAATAAAAAAATAATTCTTGGAATCTCGTATTCCT
>NW_013967800.1:0-370 GCF_001266775.1 Austrofundulus limnaeus | reverse complement strand
TTGTCATCCGGGAATAACCAAGACCCTAAGCATAATCCGGTCTCAGTTCTGGTGGGGGTCCCTTGAAAGAGATGTCAGAGAATTCATAGGATCTTGTACTTAGTGTGCCCTGACTAAACCCTCTCGACGACCACCGGCGGGTCTCCTCAGGCCTCTCCCCACACCTTCTCGCCCTTGGTCTCACCTATTCATGGATTTTGTGACTGGTCTGCCGCAGTCTGAGGGTAAGACGGTCATCCTTACCATTGTGGACCGCTTTTCTAAGATGGTTCATCTTGTTGCTCTCCCCGGTCTACCTACTGCCAAAGAAATGGCACAGATTTTTTTTGGAAAATGTTTTTAGGCTTCATGGACTACCTAATAACATAGA
>NW_013967799.1:0-370 GCF_001266775.1 Austrofundulus limnaeus | reverse complement strand
TACTTCAACTATAAAAACAAGACTGTAAAAGTACTGTAGGCTGTTTTTTATACATTTTTAAAATATTTTGTCATATAGACATAACCATTTTATTTACAGCGCATCTCAGCTTGAGCCTTTTAGCTTTTGTGTATATATTTATTAGCTCAGGAGCTAATGTCACATATATTAGTAATGACAATGACCCCTGGGCTAATGTATATGGCATTAACTCCCAAGCTAATAATATTAGCTCAGGAGCTAATGCAGTAATCATCAGTAATAGTGTTAGCTCCAGAGCTAATTTACCAAACATTGTTTGATCGCTTCAACCCATATACAGTATTGTGTAGAACAGTGTTTCCCAAAGTTGGGGTCGGGACCCAAAGTG
>NW_013967798.1:0-370 GCF_001266775.1 Austrofundulus limnaeus | reverse complement strand
TGAAGGACACCTGAAAGACACCTGAAGGACAACTGAAGGACAACTGAAGGACACCTGAGGGACACCTGAAGACACCTGAGGGACACGTGAGGGACCTATGAAGGACACCCGAGGTACACCTGATGATATGACACATGAAGACTCCTGAAGGACAGCTGAGGGACACCTGAAGACACCTGAAGGACACCTGAGGGACCTATGAAGGACACCTGAGGGACCTATGAAGGACACCTGAGGGACACCTGAGTACCTGTGTTTGTGTTGGTGAACTGGGAATAAAAGTCCTGATCCGACGGTTCTGGAGGAGGAAGCTGCTGCTGCAGACTGAGAGCTGCCATCAGCTCCTGCAGGAAGACACCCGTCCCGTAAC
>NW_013967797.1:0-370 GCF_001266775.1 Austrofundulus limnaeus | reverse complement strand
GCAGAAGGAAAACAGTAGCTAAAAGTATCAACAAGCCAGCTGTATGCAGCTCTAATGCTAACTAGCTAAAAGTTGCAAAATGATACCCTTAATTTAAAATTAAAAAAGTTTAGCTACGGATAGTTAAAGTCAAGCTTAAATTAGCAGAACAGTAGCACAAAGTAGCAAAATGCTAGCTGAAAGGTAAAAGTTGCAAATTGGTAGCTGGATGGTAAAATAAGCTAAATTTTAGCTGAGAGTAGAATAATAACTAAAATCAGCAGAAGGCTAACTAAAACAGTAGCTAAAACATACATGCTAAACACAGCTGAATGCTGATTAGCTTAATGTTGCTAAATGCTAGCTAAGTTAAATGTAAGCTTAAATTAGC
>NW_013967796.1:0-370 GCF_001266775.1 Austrofundulus limnaeus | reverse complement strand
GTAGAAGACCTGGAGAATCAATGAAAGGGCTTGCCATGTACTATCCACTGTAAATTTATAATACAATAATACAGCAATTTGCTATTTGTAGATCACTGTCATCTACCTTCATCTCAAATTTCAGCCTAATATATCTAAAAATGGCAGAGATATGGTCCAGTTTATGTTTTAGCTATGGCGGCGGTGGCCATCTTGGATTTTAATTTAATTGAGGGAATATCCATGTAATTTATGGGCATTTGGTACAACTTGACATGAATGTATGTCTTAAAACTGCTGAGTAATCTGGTTGCCATGTTTAATTACACAAACTCTCTCTTTCTTTTAATGCAAGAGGCCACTCTGCCCAGTAACAGCCTCAGCCAATCAG
>NW_013967795.1:0-370 GCF_001266775.1 Austrofundulus limnaeus | reverse complement strand
GCGAGAACACAGCTCTGTGTGTTTCTTACATGATAAATCTGTGGATCTGTGGTTGAGATGTTGCTCTGACATTAGTCAGACATTACTGCAAACATATAGAGTGCTGGAGGTAATAAACACATATATTTTTGTTTGTTTTGCCAGGGAACATTTAGACCAAGTTTATCATGTGATTAATGCAGCAGTAAGTTTGCTTCATCTTATTTTTAGTAAAATAATATCAGTGATCCTGGTTGTTCCTTCAATCCTCTTTCTGTTTGTCTGAAGGAATAAACCTCAGATGAAAATGTACATGTGACGTGTGCTATTTAATAAACACATCAACCTGTGAGTCTGAGTGTTTTCACCATGTTCAGAACTTTTATTATTC
>NW_013967794.1:0-370 GCF_001266775.1 Austrofundulus limnaeus | reverse complement strand
TTCCCAGCATGCAATGCATAAACCCATATAACATATAACATACATACAACATACATACAACAGTGGTGGTAAACTTCTTACTATCCCCTGGGAGTGATTTCACAGATATTAGTTTCTTTAAAAATATTTTCTCTCCGGTTTACCCTGGCTCCTGGTGATCCTGGAGGTCCATCAGGCCCTCTCTCTCCACGTTCACCCTAAAACAGAGAAGTGCTAAAGTCAACAGCAGTTCTTTTCTGTGATATCATGTAGTAAGATACAAACAGATCAAAATATATAATGTCACTTAAAAGAAGAACTTTAACACAAAATTCACTGCCCGGTCAAAAAAAAAAAAAGGTTGCAAACTGCATTTAACTAAGGTCTATGA
>NW_013967793.1:0-370 GCF_001266775.1 Austrofundulus limnaeus | reverse complement strand
ACGAGGACCTGGACCAGGACTGGGGTGCCACATCGTTCTCCTCTCTGCAGGGGGAGTCCAAGTTCCCCCCTGGACCCGAGTACCTGAACATCTCCCAGAACTCCCTCCTGAACTATGATGTCATCGACAATCCGGACTATAAGAGCAACTTCCTGCCGCTGACGGAGGCTCTGAACGAGGACAGGAAGTTCCTCCCGGCAGCGGAGAACCTGGAGTACCTGGGTCTGGGTACTGCGCTGCACGCTCCTGTCCGCTAGGGGGCAGCAGAGTCCAGACCTGAAAGCTCTGAAACAGAACCACAACTGAAAACTGGATCAGGTGTCAGGAAACTGTTGAACGTGGGTTTGGACCCTGCAGGGGGACCCAGACC
>NW_013967792.1:0-370 GCF_001266775.1 Austrofundulus limnaeus | reverse complement strand
CTCTTGTTTTTTTGGTTTGTTTCATCTTCATTACTATTCAATTACATGTCATAGATGATTTTTAAAGTCATATTTCAGAGACAAAGTAATTGTAAAATCAATCCAAAAGTCCCAAAGTCATAAAATCAAATGCTAATTCGTTATTATTGTTATGTATATTGTTACGTTTATATATTTTAAAGTTGCAATTGTGAGATAGGATCAAATAAGCAAAGCAAAATAAAATATGAGCTACAAAATTCTAAAATGTGCTGTTTATTATTAGACATTCACTGGTGAGCAGGCTAAATTTAAGAAAATGAGACTTCATCAGGATGAGTAATACATAATACATAGTGTCACGTATTTACACAGTACTTCTTGAGTCACT
>NW_013967791.1:0-370 GCF_001266775.1 Austrofundulus limnaeus | reverse complement strand
TCAAATTAAATCCTCCTTTTTTAACAAGGTAAAGTATAATATGAAAGTTGGAAAGTGAGAGAACCTAAATAAAGTTTTGGCGAAAAACAAGACAGATGGGAAATATTTTGAGAGAAACATCAGGCCGCTCAGTTTGATACATCAAATGGCCAGTTTTAACAGAGGCAGCAAGGCTTAGTCTGAATATCCAGATGTTTGATTTGTTAATTAAGTCTCCATGGTGGTTAATCACTATGTTTTTCTATCTGACAACAGCAGGTAAACAGAGGAGGATGACCCTAAAATATAGAAATCTGATGATGAGAGACAGGCTGCAGTTGTTCTGTAGCATTTATGTCTAAAAACACACCAGGAGCCCAGTAAGTTGGTC
>NW_013967790.1:0-370 GCF_001266775.1 Austrofundulus limnaeus | reverse complement strand
ATCAGCCTCCAATCAGGAGAGCCAATCAGATCATCAGGCTTTGTTTTATCATCCGCTCAGGAAACAAAAAGAGCCGAATCCAGCAGATAAAAGGACAGACGGCTGTTTGTAGCCAGATAAAACCCAAGAACCGCAGCTGAGAGCTGAATGATTTACTAAAAGAGCTGAAACTGAGCTGGTGAAGCTAAAGCAGGCAGCACAAGCTAAAATAAATAAAATGCTGCTAGGTAAAAGACAAATGTTACAAAATGTTAGCTAAAAACTAAACACGGCAAACTAACAGCTAAAAATAGCAAAAAGTAAGGTTAAAAGAAGCAAACGATAGGGAAATTAAAAGTAGGAAAAATAAGCTAAAAGCTAAAGGGGCAGA
>NW_013967789.1:0-370 GCF_001266775.1 Austrofundulus limnaeus | reverse complement strand
CAAACAATAGAAACAGAGATTAACATGAGGAATGTTGAACCATCAGTAGTTGATACAAAGGAAAGCCTGGACCAATCTGAAACTTGTCATAGTGAGGACTTAAGAAATGTTCTATCAACTGATGTTCAGATGGAGAGGCAGGAGGATGAAGTTGATCCAACACAAATGCAAGTAGATCTACAAATTAAGTTATCATCTGAAACTGCTACATTTGTTGATAATGAAAGTTGTGCAGTTGTTTCTGGACCTCTGAACCACCAGGAAGAAATATCTGAGATAACACTGAAAACTACTGTTGATGTTGAGACAACACAAAATCCTCAAAACACAACAACAATAAACCAGGAAGAATTAAAACAAAACAAAGAGA
>NW_013967788.1:0-370 GCF_001266775.1 Austrofundulus limnaeus | reverse complement strand
GAGGAGGAGCAGGAGGAGCAGGAGGAGGAGCAGGTGGAGATGATCTTGTAATCATCAGAGGGGCTGAGAGGAGGAGGAACAGCAGCTGGGACACCGGGCAGCTCCTCAGGTTTCTACTCTTTTTATCATTTCAGTCACATTAAGAATATTTTAGATTTTTTAATTATTATTTTTGTTTAAACCTTAATTAAGTGGATTAACTGTGAACCTGCGGCTGTTCCTTTCAGTTTGCAGAGTCTTTATTTGGGAAATGGAAATGTTTGTGCTGAGATGTTTGGATTCATAAAACCACCCTCCTCTTCCTCAGACAGGTACCAGAACATGGACATGGACAAGAACATGGACCAGAACATGGACAGGGACAGGGAAG
>NW_013967787.1:0-370 GCF_001266775.1 Austrofundulus limnaeus | reverse complement strand
AATAGATCTGGAGAGCTTTGATCTTTACAACAGATGTTCAGGAAGTTATTGGTTCAGAGATGACTGTGAAGACATATACTATTTGGAAAGCTGTCAGGCATACACTGTGTTTATAGTACAAAACCAAGTCCAATTTCTGATCAATTTTAATGTAAAGTAAAACAAATTCATCCACTGGTGGGAACATTTTCTTTAGACAAGTCAAACTACAAGTAATAAAAGCAATGAGAGAAAATCATGCTCCTTAAAATACAACGAAGATGGGCTTGTCTTTACTTGAGAACTTTAGTTTTAGTATGACAAAAATACGTAAATAATTGCATGTTTACTTAGAATATTCAGATTTCATTCTAAAGGAAGTGTTAAGTGA
>NW_013967786.1:0-370 GCF_001266775.1 Austrofundulus limnaeus | reverse complement strand
ATGTTGACGTGTTCAATACTTATTTTACCCCGATTGTTTGATCGATTGATTATATTTAAGTGTCATGCACCTTCTGGTTCCCAGCCCTTGTTGGCTTATAAGACACTTCACACATAAAAATCACACATTAGAATGGCTACATTCATATCACAAGCTCCACAAAAATATCATCATCACAATCAGAAATTCATCCAGGATACAGAGCATGCCGTCTTCTTTCCCAAGCTTTACAAACAAAATCAACAAATGTAAAAATTTCCCTATCATAAATCCAACCAATTTTTTTCCTGAGATAACCAAAATACATCTGTTCATCTTTTATACATCAGGACTTCATTAGGACTTCATTACGACATTCAGGTGAAAATGA
>NW_013967785.1:0-370 GCF_001266775.1 Austrofundulus limnaeus | reverse complement strand
ACTATAAACTATAAACATGAACTATAAACTTTACTTACTAACTTTACTTCTTTCTAAATTTTGTGTCTACTCTCTTGTCAGAATGTGGAAAAGTGGTCTCCAAACACAGAATTGTTGGGGGCCAGGATGCAGCCCCAGGACGTTGGCCTTGGCAGGCAACTTTGCTGTCGTCAGACATTTTGTCATGTGGAGGATCCCTCATCACTGACCAATGGGTGCTGACAGCTGCACACTGCATATTACCGTGAGAGAATTTCTTGTTAAAAACTAATTTTGAGAAAAAAAAACTATAAGCAATGTTACAGCTTATTATTCACATTAAATACCCAGTTTAACCCGTAATAGGTAGGTAGGTAGGTAGGTAGGTAGG
>NW_013967784.1:0-370 GCF_001266775.1 Austrofundulus limnaeus | reverse complement strand
CACAAACACAAACTCACAGTGCCGTCCTCAGAATTATGCGATTCGTGGGTTTTCTGAACATTGCGGAACGGTAAGCAACACTCCTGCCACTCCTTTTATTCCCTCCTCCCTTGTTTGTCCTCTATCTCTTCCTGTCCCCTCATTAGAGGCTGGACATGTGCAAATCTTACACAGTAAGTGCATCCTTAGGGAGAAGGGCCACAGAGTGCATTTCCACTAAATTGTATGTATGTGTGTGTTGGAAAGAAGAGATACTGAAGGAGTGAGTGTTTCCGTGTAGCTTACATAGAATGAGGCAGCATCTGACTGTCAGACTTGCTCTTTCTGACACTATAGCCTGAGGCAGTACCAGCAGGCATACACACACTCA
>NW_013967783.1:0-370 GCF_001266775.1 Austrofundulus limnaeus | reverse complement strand
CTTCTAAAAGCGCATCAAAAAGCCTTGATGGAAACACGGTTACTGTGACAAACGTCACACACCTTCCTGCTGTTCAAAGTGAAGCTGCACATTTATCTGATTTACAAGCTGACAGTTTGCAGCACAAACCAGTGAAACAATATCACAACTCCAAACGTCTCACAGTCGGATTTTATTGACTTTTGTTGACATTGAAAACACTCGGGCTCTTTTATGACTGACGTCTTTTTTGCAGCCTCGACAGCAACAACGCAAAGATCTTCTGCTAAGTACACACAAGTCAATGACGACAAAGGAAAGAACTCAAATATCAATGTAGGCTCTAATGCTCAGGCATGCTGTCAGCGTCCAATAGTCTCCTGAAGAGAGA
>NW_013967782.1:0-370 GCF_001266775.1 Austrofundulus limnaeus | reverse complement strand
TTCTCTCGTCCTGGCTTCTCGTACTGGAGTGTGTAAGTGAAGGCAGACACTTTGAATTCACAGTCAGCCTGAGATAAAACATCTGCAGCAGCTTTTAGTTGAAGCTGCCAAGGGATTTCAGCAGAAATTCTGCTTTTTCCTAAACAAACATGCCACCGGCACACTGTTCGTCAAGGTCCAACAGACAGGCTTAAGTGATCTGTGTTTTGAGGAGAGCAAATTATGCTTTTAATCATTTTACTTCATCATATTTCTTAATGGAATCAGAACCCAAAGACAGCGGGAGGACTGACAGAAGTCAAACACTTTAACAGCTGATTAGGATATATCTATGCTGCTGTATTTATAAAGCATCTCAAAATAAAAGCAG
>NW_013967781.1:0-370 GCF_001266775.1 Austrofundulus limnaeus | reverse complement strand
GGATGGATGGATGGACATGTCTCGCTTGTGAAACTGTATCTTTCATTTATAAAGTTTGTACCGATATGTTCTTTGTGCATGTTCGTTTCCGATGCTAACTAGTTAGCAGCTAGCGGCTGTTCTGTGTCATATTTAATATTCCCTCTGCAATAAATCTGTAGATTAATACTCCGCCGCTCACTGGATCTGCGTAGTATCGGAAAAAAGAGAGAGACCGAAATCAGCTCATTATAACGAACCTGTGGCTCAGTATTTTTTAACTACACAGTTGCTGTTCTTTGTAATTTTTTTAATATTACCTCAGTAATAAATATCAAGCAGCACTGACGTCTTATTTGTAGTCTATCAAACTCGCACACACACCACACAC
>NW_013967780.1:0-370 GCF_001266775.1 Austrofundulus limnaeus | reverse complement strand
CAAGTTGCTCAGAGATCAATCAGCACACTACAGCCACTACTTTATATAAACAAACACGCCCTCAAAGTTCTGACCAGTCACTCCATGCTCGGCACATAACCTGTGAGAAACTAGTTCTGGCTGGGAGCAATGCACAAGATGAGCTATCAGCAGTGATGCAAGAACAGAAATGCATAAATTTTGTCATGCAACTGCATCAGTGAGGCACAAAGTCTTACATCTTTAAATCAAGCTTTAGAAGTCACTAGGGCTGGATGGTATTGATCATTTTTATGCTGTGGTATAAGCTTTAGAAAATACAGCAATCATGCGGTAATACCAGGGTGGGGGTCTTTGAAAGTTTAATGTTTAGAGTCCAGCTATAGTGGTT
>NW_013967779.1:0-370 GCF_001266775.1 Austrofundulus limnaeus | reverse complement strand
CATAACTGAAGAAACCAAAATACTAACAGGGTAAATGTATAAATGTTGTTTGTTTTAAATCAATTCATAAACCAAAGTATGACTCAAGTGCTTTGAAGTCCTTCTGATATGTGAATCTTGTTTTGTCAGATTTACAACCCCCTCCTCCCTGCTTTGAACACCAACCTGTTTTCTCTCAGTTTATGGAACACACAGTAAAGTTTTATACCTGCAGCTCTTTTTTTTTCCCCCTCGTCCCTCTGGTCAGAGCCAGTGTGTCCTGAGCTGCTGTGTGCATGGAGCAAAGGCTGCTGGGAGGCCGTGAGCACCAGCCTCTCCTGTTTGAAGTGGTAGATGATTAAACGGGTCGTGACAGGTGTAAAACCAACCT
>NW_013967778.1:0-370 GCF_001266775.1 Austrofundulus limnaeus | reverse complement strand
CGCGCTAGCCACGCCCAACACAGTAATAATATATCAATGGTTGTTGGTGATATGGGTTCTTCATTTATCTTGGTGAGATGTAGGAGTTAGCTTTGCTATAGGTCATTATTAAATGGCAACAGTTTTTCATTTTTACAAAAGTATTGTAGAAACTTCTTAATTACACAGCACCAAAAACATGAACTAAAATCTAAGTTTATTTTGAACAATTATTCATAATTCGACAAGGAAATGTCTGCAGCAGTTTTCCTCAGACTAAAACGTAGTAAAAACTAAAATTAGTTTATATCGGAACATTTGAGGTGCATTTACAGATTTCTGACCTGAACAAAGCAGAGAAAGAGGAGTAATGACGGTGCTCTCCGTCCAC
>NW_013967777.1:0-370 GCF_001266775.1 Austrofundulus limnaeus | reverse complement strand
GTTTATTAGTGTCCTGATGCATCTCAGTTATGCAGGTAGAAAAACAAATATTAAGTAGGTCCTTTGACTGGGTTCTTCTAATGTTTCTTTAAAGAACCTGTCCAGAGGACCAACTTAATCTTTTCTTTTAGTTTTTTTAATATTTACTTTAGCTGCAATATGGAATTTAACCTCTAGATGTGGCTCCTCCTCCTTAGAGTTGCTGCAGGATATTTTAATTCCACAAAAACACAATTTTTAAGTTGTGGCGGCTGTGGAAGAGTAGTTAGGGGAGTCGTCCTGGAAGTGGAAGGTCACTGGTTCGATCCTCCATTCCAGCTGTCTCGGTTGTGTCCTTAGGCAAGATACTTTACCCCTAATGTCTCTGATG
>NW_013967776.1:0-370 GCF_001266775.1 Austrofundulus limnaeus | reverse complement strand
AGAGAATGAAGATTGTAACTTCATATTTCTCTAATGGTTTTAATTGTTGGATCCTCTTCATTTGAAGTCTCAGCTGTCATAAACAAAACTTTGTGTTAAGGAGCTGAAAAGTGTGTAAAACCTCCTGATAGCCTGTTGAATTGTTCCTCTGACTTGTATGAAAACTAAATGAGCTGTTTTTATTGTGACATGTTCCTTTTGGTGCCAGAAACCCAGTTTCTTTAATATGTTTGTAAATTCTGAGTAAGTGGGCCCAGTGGTCCAGTCAGGTGTTGGTTCAATTTGTTACTTTTCACTAGAGATGCTCGAAATTGACTTTTTGTCGATATTTGATATGCCAATATTGTTCAACACTTAATTTCCAATTCCG
>NW_013967775.1:0-370 GCF_001266775.1 Austrofundulus limnaeus | reverse complement strand
GTGTACCCGGCATAAAGTCAAACTCATTATCTGTTCAAATTGACCAAGTTACAGACATTTTTTGTGCTCACTAACGTTAATAAGCTGTGGCAGCCATGTTGAATTGGGGCGATTCCAAAAGTGAATCAGTTGTAGATATACATCCACTGATCAGTTTCTCTAATTTTCATTTATTTGTTCAGTAGTTCGTGAGATATTTTCCTAACAGACAAACAAAATTAGCTCAACAGTTTTAAAAACAGATCCTAATTTAGGCTTCTGCATGTCAGCGCCCCATGATTGGATATTTGTTTCTGCTCCACCTAAATACAAAGCATAATGTGTGAACTGAAATACATTATCTGTAAAATACTTCCCAGTTCTTATGGTG
>NW_013967774.1:0-370 GCF_001266775.1 Austrofundulus limnaeus | reverse complement strand
AATTAAGATGTTGGATGCCGGCTTTCCAATAGGACCTTGACACAGCAGTTGACCTGCTCATGACAGGATTCCAGTGTTGCGGATTTGGAATTCTATTAGTATTACCAGCTCTACAGGAGGGGGGAAAGTGTCATGCAGTCATCAGGAAGAGGCCAATCCATAGCTTCTATCCATCAGCCAATTACTGGTGCTAAAGTGGAATTAGATAGGTATTGACAATGAGGAGAGGTGGAGGGAGATTAGCAATAGGAATGGAAAAAGTAGAAGGAGGGGAAGGCAAGAGAAGAAAAGGGGAAAAGACAGTGGAAAGAGATGTGCGTAGAGAGAAAAAAACATTAAAAGAAGAGATGTTGGAGAATGAGATTAAAGA
>NW_013967773.1:0-220 GCF_001266775.1 Austrofundulus limnaeus | reverse complement strand
TATCCATGTAACTTTGGACAGGACTAGAATGTGTGCAGGAGTGTGGCAGGAGATTGTCCGCAGCGATCACACGATGGATCCAAGTCCCTCTTGAATTTGCACAATCTGTCCTTAGACCAGTGTAGACGATGTACTTGAATTGAACTATAACATGTTTCACACATATTGAGGACGAATATACAGTATATTTTGAATAATTTTTTGCCAAACTGTGTCTGAT
>NW_013967772.1:0-370 GCF_001266775.1 Austrofundulus limnaeus | reverse complement strand
ACAGAAGATTTTTTTTAACCTTCAGCCTACTTGTGGAGTCATTTACTTATTTTGAGGTCTGTTCTCAGTTTGCTTTTAATTTGTATATTTTTAAACAAACTCTCACTGTGTCAGAGAACAGTGATGTGAGAAGAAGAGCACATTCAAGAAAACATGTTAGTTAGCTTGCAGGATAGTACTTAGTACTTGTTGTTACTTGCTAAAAATGTGTTTATTTTGTGTTTTTGGCTCCTATACAGGCGTCTTTAACAAACAGTGATGTGATCTTCCTCAAGCTTCACGCACCATGGGATGTTCTCTGTCGCTATGCAGAACTCATGAACATTCGCATGCCTTTCAGGTGAGCATTAAGATTTTAAAATTTTAAAAG
>NW_013967771.1:0-370 GCF_001266775.1 Austrofundulus limnaeus | reverse complement strand
ACCGAATTGTTTTTACATCGAAAAACTTACGGTTTGAAGTTACTTTAATGTAACAGCAGATCATTTTCATAATACATCAACCTGCGCATCCTAACAATTTTGTATTTTGTGTTTACGTTTTTGGAGTTTTTTTTCCCCCACCTGTTTTGGAAGGGTAAGCTAGCTAACACATTCCAACCATCAAAATCACTTTCAATTTAGTGAAATTCATTTTGTGGGTGTTTGTTTTGTATGTGATTTATGGCATTTTTAGTCATATTTGTGTTTGTGTACAAGTGCTTTACAATGACTAAACACGTAATAAATTACGTGCAAAAGAAGGAGTGGAAAAGCATCAGAAAAAAGAAAACATTTAGCCATAAAAAAAGAA
>NW_013967770.1:0-370 GCF_001266775.1 Austrofundulus limnaeus | reverse complement strand
CAATGGAAACAACCTGCAACATTGGACATAAGCTTCACTTTAAATGGTTGAATTGGAAAAATAAAGTTAATCCTCCAGTTACTCTGCAGAGTAACATAGTGGGATATAATGCCTATGCAATGATAAGGCCTGTCAGTACAGTCATTAGTCTTGTCTGGTAGCAAATATGTCAAAGAAGCAGACAAGTACCATTAGAATAATTATTGATAAATTAAGTCTTACATTAGAAGCATTTAAAAAATCAAAGTATTTTTAAATTAATTCAGTAAGAGGTGTTTAGGTTAATTTCCGTGCAATAAATTAACAAAAGTAAATTTTGATGCAATGAACAAATCTGCAACTCAGAAAAGAATAAAAAAAGGGTTTATAA
>NW_013967769.1:0-370 GCF_001266775.1 Austrofundulus limnaeus | reverse complement strand
TTGCTTTATTTAAATGGTAGACAGCTATCTTCTGACTGGTGATAATCAGTTCTACATCTCTGCACATTAAAACTGTACTTCAGTAACATGAAAATTAATGTTGATGCTCATAAAGCAGCTGCTGTTTTCACAGATGACCACTAGGTGGCAGAAGAGTCCAGCTGTTGTCATATTTCACACTGAGGTGCTTCATTCATATTTTAAAGTGCATAAGGTTCCTGAATTGTTCATCTTTGCTACCTGAAACATTCATAATATTGTGATTAAACAATGTGCATCCAGCACTGATTTCTAGTTCAATAGATAAGAAAAACTTTAAGACTTTAACATCTATCTGGAATCACTTGGTGAACTGTTTACTGAAATGATG
>NW_013967768.1:0-370 GCF_001266775.1 Austrofundulus limnaeus | reverse complement strand
ACGAACGTCTTTCCTTTGTTTTCGTTGTCGGGTGAAAAAAACTGTCACTAACACTGTGTTGACCGTGAACCGGAAGTGATCGGTGTGGCCCCTTGTGCTGGACCGGATGTCCATGGCATATAGGCTATTGTCCCCATCATGAAGCAAAAAACCTGTACCCACACATGCGTATGCGCACACGCATAGCAAAACAACCGTAGGGTTTTTTTTGTGTGTGTGTGTGTTTTTCCAAATCGGAGTCTGAAAAACTTGTTTTTCTTGTTAACTGTGGAGATGACAAGAAGATGTGGACGGTTGATTGCTCTTAAGTCCATCTTGCTAATTTAACAATCGGGGTCTATTCTGTGAGCGCTGCAGATCATTTCAGCAG
>NW_013967767.1:0-370 GCF_001266775.1 Austrofundulus limnaeus | reverse complement strand
AAATTTAGACTCTTACACATACAATAATTCTGACAGTTATCTTACCCGATAGTGTAGGCCCATAGAAATGAATACGTAGAAACCTCGTTGACTGTGTCGGTCACGTTCTCCAAAGCAGCACACTTTATCCCCAACCCCAAGCTGCCCCTTCGAGACAGCTCAACTTTTGGTCCAGCATGTGTTTCGCATCCACGGTATCCCCTTAGATATTTTTCTCAGACCGTGGTCCCCAGTTTATTTCACATGTCTGGAAGGAGTTCTGCAGTGCCCTGGGAGCATCAGTCAGTTTAACCTCTGGTTACCACCCTCAGTCCAATGGCCAGACCGAAAGATGCAACCAGGAACTTGAGGCTTCTCTCAGGTGTCTGGT
>NW_013967766.1:0-370 GCF_001266775.1 Austrofundulus limnaeus | reverse complement strand
GCAGCATCTGATCAACACAGGTGAGTTTGACTGTGACACAAGGAGACAAACACACCCTGCAGGGTGTGTTTGTCTCCTTGTGTCACAGTCAAACTGCTCCCACAGGTGGGTCAGACACAAACCTGTCCTCTGGTCTGTGCAGGTGGTGTGTGGTCAGAACTGCACCTTTGTCATCCAGCCTAACGGCAGCGTGTTGGCCTGTGGAGAGGGCAGCTACGGCCGACTGGGTCAGGGGAACTCAGACGACCTGCACGTCCTCACCATCATCTCCGCTCTGCAAGGTCAGGACTCCTCGTTGATAGGATTTCAATATCAATATGAATAAAACTGTCAAGAACAGTAATATTTACAGTAATATTTACAGTAATAT
>NW_013967765.1:0-370 GCF_001266775.1 Austrofundulus limnaeus | reverse complement strand
ATCTACAGGTTTGCTTGTTTGTATCTACAGGTTTGTTTGAATCTACAGGTTGATTTGTTTGTATCTACAGGTTTGTTTGTTTGTTTATATCTATAGGTTGATTTGTTTGTATCTACAGGTTTGTTTGTTTGTTTGTATCTACAGGTTGGTTTGTTTGTTTGTATCTACAGGTTTGTTTGAATCTACAGGTTGATTTGTTTGTATCTACAGGTTTGTTTGTTTGTTTGTATCTACAGGTTGGTTTGTTTTGTATCTACAGGTTTGTTTGTATCTACAGGTTTGCTTGTTTGTTTGTATCTACAGGTTGGTTTGTTTGTTTGTATCTACAGGTTTGTTTGTATCTACAGGTTGGTTTGTTTGTTTGTATCTA
>NW_013967764.1:0-370 GCF_001266775.1 Austrofundulus limnaeus | reverse complement strand
GGTGGTCTCAGTCCAAACGACCTCTGGTGCGGTTCAGTTCTGGTGTGAAAACAGACCTGCCTCAAACAGAACCAACAACAGGAAATGTGCACCTTTTTGGACTTCACACACCACAGTTAAACATCATGACAACATTCACCCTTCAGTGTTGTTAACACTAACACTGAGCTGCTGATCCATTGTGCGTCAGCATCTTGTCTGCTCTGGGTTGTGGCACACATTCACCAACATTATCACAAAATTAGAATTAAATCATCAGAAAAACACCTTTCAACAAGCCGCTGTTGTAATTCCAAATGGTATTACAGTTGTACGAACAGCACCTTGTTTCTGTCCCGCCCCCAACATTTTTGACCAATGGGAGCTATGA
>NW_013967763.1:0-370 GCF_001266775.1 Austrofundulus limnaeus | reverse complement strand
CTAATGCTGCTAATGCTGCTAATGATACTAATGTTGCTAATGCTGCTAACGCTGCTAATGCTGCTAATGCTACTAATGCCGCTAATGCTGCTAATGATACTAATGCTGCTAATGATACTAATGCTGCTAGTGCTGCTAATGATACTAATGCTGCTAATGCTGCTAATGCTACTAATGCTGCTAATGATACTAATGCTGCTAATGCTACTAATGCTGCTAATGATACTAATGCTGCTAGTGCTGCTAATGATACTAATGCTAGTAATGCTGCTAACGCTTCCCTACAAGGCATCAGTTTTCAGCTACAGCTGGTGTCTGAGCTGCACTTGTAACTGCCAGACCAAAAGGACCATAATGGGTTAAAATGTGC
>NW_013967762.1:0-370 GCF_001266775.1 Austrofundulus limnaeus | reverse complement strand
CACACACACACACACAGTATATGTCTGTGCTTCTATACTCACGGGCACTTTGCATTGAATTTCATTCATTTACTGGTCATTTCTACAGCCTACTGACCCCTTACCATAAACGTAATTCACGCTTTCGTCCTAAACCAAACTACTGACCCACAAATGGTACTTCCCCTGATGGGGACTGGGCTTTTGTCCACGTAAGGAACAATGGGTCCTCATAAGGCTGTGTATACCAGAAAGATGGTAAAAAAATTGTCTGCGTGTTAAAAACACAAAAATCATACATTTCCTACACAAGTATACATTTCTGTCCTTATAGGACTGTTCAATGACTTCCATTCATTTTCAGTCGTTTCTATAGATAAACCCTGATCCC
>NW_013967761.1:0-370 GCF_001266775.1 Austrofundulus limnaeus | reverse complement strand
GTTTTTCAGTTTTTTCCAGTAAGAGGTTTTATTTTGTAGAATTTTTAGACCAAAAAATCGCAATAAATCGCCTTGCTTACAGTATCGCAATATATCGCGATATATCATATCGTGACCCCTCTGATATGTATCGTATCGCCAAATTCTTACCAATACACAGCCCTAATGTCAAGGCTTTGTTGTGCAAAATGTCATTTTTAATCATTCAACTTTGGCATGAATGGTTTGAGCCAATATGCTTTTTTTAAGGAACGTTATTTGCTCCCTCAATTTATAGCAGCAGCATTTAGCTGTAGCACTTCTAATCCAGTCTTATAATGTTTCTGGTAAAATAATAATATGGTGCAAAGTTATAATAATGGCGTTAAGA
>NW_013967760.1:0-370 GCF_001266775.1 Austrofundulus limnaeus | reverse complement strand
AGAGGAAGTGAAATTATTCCTACAAGAATCACATGAATTAAACATGTTTCAGTTTTACTAAACATCTGAACACCAGGAGGGAGAGAAGAAAAGGTTTGAGTTTAAAACTGGCTCTAAAACAAAGATTCAACTACAAAATGATTTCATTCAAGCTTTGAGTGAAAAGCCTCTTCCTGTTCTACAGAAGCACAACATGAAGCTGACCTTCACCTCAGTCATAGGTCAAAGGTCAAAGGTCAAAGGTCGTGACTTTTACTTTTATTTTGTTGCTTTTAAAGCCTAAAAATGATATTTTCCTTCTTTACTTTAAAGTTTAACACCCAGTTACTTGTTATAAATTAAATCTGTCTGAACTCATGAAAGTTGTTTT
>NW_013967759.1:0-370 GCF_001266775.1 Austrofundulus limnaeus | reverse complement strand
GTTAAAATCCTCTGTGACTTTCACAAAACCACAAAAATTATGTCTCCTAAATCTTATCCAGTCCCACATTAGATCCATGTGTCTGAGAAAAGCTGAGTCTGTTCTTTCTAGAAAAGGTTCACTCACATACCTTAGTGTACAAAGCCTTCAGGATCACTTAAGCTTGACAAATAGCAGTCATTTGGAAACCCAATTTTTTTAACCTGTCCTACAATCTTTGACTCATCATTCAGAGCACAGCAAGGAGGACGTCACACAAGTTACTGCTAAGTTAACATCATCTATCCACTTTGTTTTCCACAATTTTGTTTTCTATCATGTCATTTTGTTAGATTGTTGCTCATGACTTTAACAAGGTGTATCAGAAAGT
>NW_013967758.1:0-370 GCF_001266775.1 Austrofundulus limnaeus | reverse complement strand
GACTTCTGAGTTCTGGTGCATTTGTGCGTGCGGGAGTAATTATGTTACAGCTATGCGGTATCTAGTTTCTATTTAAACATAAACAGCATTTTATTAACAACTGAAGGTGACAAAGTTACTTTATTATTGTATAGAATTTAAGTATATGCCTGAGAAACACATAATATTGCCCCTTTTTTAAAGATGTGATTCCTGGCAGTATGCAGTCACATGTTTAAGTGTCCCTGAGGAAGACTGGGACACTCTGATGTGTACCCCATCAATGTGATCTACAGCACTGATTGGCCTCTATAGAATGATTTATTCAGATTAGCATTGTAGATATGTAGCAGAGTGCTGTATGAAGAGTGTGTGGATGGATAAATGAGGC
>NW_013967757.1:0-370 GCF_001266775.1 Austrofundulus limnaeus | reverse complement strand
TGTCATATATGTAAATTTAAACATAACTGCTGAAAATACTGAAAATAACATGCATAGTGTTAGTCATGTATTGTAATTTATCCAAATTGCAGTGCACCAGGTGAACACTTATTAAAAATTGAGAAATTTAGGTTTGTCATATAAACGATGAATAGACTGTAAATGGCATCTTTTTACCCAACCAGGATACTCAAAGCCCTGTCCTCATTTATCCATTCACACAGCACTCTGTGCTTAAACACTAAATCACATTCATCCACTGATGGGACACACAACAGAGGCAGTGGGCATTCAGTCTTTTGGCCATGTGACTGAATAGTGGTGGAATTGAACTGCCAACATTCTCATTGAAGGACGACTACCTAACCTC
>NW_013967756.1:0-370 GCF_001266775.1 Austrofundulus limnaeus | reverse complement strand
AATCTATGTTTTTCAAAAGTCTCAACACCTTTTAAATTATATAAACTTTCCTTTTTGATAAATCTGCTTTGGATGTTGTTAGGTAACATATTTTTATGGGCTTTGTACATGAGATTTAAGATCTTTTACTCAATGAAATCATTAACCTTCAGTTTGACGTGAACAGGCAACATCGTATGACTGAGCTTTGAGTTCAAGAGATTAGGCTGATTTATATTTTTTATCGTCACATATCGTTACTGTGATAAAACCTAGAAATTATCATGATACCTTTTTTAGTCCGTATCGCCCATCCCTAGCTCTAACTCAGTCAGTATTATAAATACTGAGCTAAAATTAGATACTGCATAGCGGTAACATAATGACCCCC
>NW_013967755.1:0-370 GCF_001266775.1 Austrofundulus limnaeus | reverse complement strand
CTATTACCCCCCCACCAAACCTGAAACTAACGGGCTCTTTGGGCTGGAAGCAGCTCACGTCTCCTGAAGACGATACTTCATGAACCTTCACTGACATTTATCCACAAGAGGTTATTTTTTTAGTTATTTAAATTCATTCAGATGAAACCAAAATCACTTTAAGAAAAGCCACCCGCCTCGTCTCCTCCACTGTCGTAACGATGGGATTGTGTTGGGTCAGAAACACAGAGCAGCCTGCAGGACTTTGATAGAAAGTAATAAAAACTGTTAGCTGAACCACGAGGGGCGCAGAGGAGGTCTTCACAGGTCCACAACGTAACGTGATCCCCGAGAAACCAAAACCTACGAGAAATACTTCTTTAAAGTTGAG
>NW_013967754.1:0-370 GCF_001266775.1 Austrofundulus limnaeus | reverse complement strand
AAAACTGAATCTTTTGAGTTTTACTTGGAAAAACCAGAACACAGACATTCATATCCAAGACAATGGTCCTTTTTTGGTTCTCTTTGTTATTTCTTTTCGTTAGCATTGAGCAAAGTTACCTAAAGCCAACATTTTACCAGTGCTTACAGATTCTTTTGTTGTTGTTGTTGTGGTGCTCCTGCACTCATGTTTTCTATCAGTCTCTGTTTGTGGCTGCCAGTCATTTGTGTTGACTGTAACTTTGATCAAACTAATGCCGTTTGGTCGTTTGTTTTGCTCTCCTTTCCTCTGGCAAGCTTAGTTGCAATAGGGTGATTCATGAAAGAGAATTAAGATTGACAGATTGATACAGATATAGCACAGGGTGCAT
>NW_013967753.1:0-370 GCF_001266775.1 Austrofundulus limnaeus | reverse complement strand
GAAATACATTGAGGAATCTTTAGACTCAGGGATCATTCGCCCCTCCACCTCACCTGTGGGGGCGGGGTTCTTTTTTGTAGAAAAGAAAGACAGATCTTTACGACCTTGTATAGATTTCAGAGGACTAAATCAAATTACCACCAAAAATAAATATCCATTGCCCCTTATCGACTCTGTGCACGAACAACTCCACTCAGCTACAGTCTTTACAAATCTGGATCTCAGAAACGCATACCATTTGGTATGCATCAAAAGTGGTGATGAATGGAAAACCGCTTTTAAGACTCCACTCGGACACTTCGAGTATTTGGTCATGCCCTTTGGCTTAACAAACGCCCCAGCTGTATTCCAGAACCTCATAAATGACATT
>NW_013967752.1:0-207 GCF_001266775.1 Austrofundulus limnaeus | reverse complement strand
CAGGTACCTACAGGGTACATTCAGGTACCTACAGGGTACATTCAGGTACCTACAGGGTACATACAGGTACCTACAGGGTACATACAGGTACCTACAGGGTACATACAGGTACATGCAGAGTACATACAGGTACATACCAGGTACCTACAGGGTACATACAGGTACCTACAGGGTACATACAGGTACCTACAGGGTACATACAGGTAC
>NW_013967751.1:0-370 GCF_001266775.1 Austrofundulus limnaeus | reverse complement strand
GACAACATGTAAACAACATGAAGACAACATGTAAACAACATGAAGACAACATGTAAACATCATGAAGACAACGTGTAAACATCATGAAGACAACGTGTAAACAACATGAAGACAACGTGTAAACATCATGAAGACAACATGTAAACATCATGAAGACAACATGTAAACATCATGAAGACAACATGTAAACAACATGAAGACAACGTGTAAACATCATGAAGACATGTAAACTCGGTGTCATGTCGACAGAAGCAGCTTTCATTCAGACAGCTGGACTCTAAACATTTCTTTACACACTTCAAACATACGAGACAAACCAAAAGGTTTCTTTTAATGTTTTATCCTTAAACTTTATTCTGAACTCCTACAA
>NW_013967750.1:0-370 GCF_001266775.1 Austrofundulus limnaeus | reverse complement strand
GTTAAAACGAAGAAAAGAGACGAGAACTGAGGAGTTCAGTCTGATTTTGAGCAGCAGAACGGGACAGAAAGCTCCAGCTGGGCTCTTGTTTTACTTTATCAAACAGAAAGCGAAGCTTTGAATAAACTGCATGTTTCAGAAACCAGCAGGAGTTCCTGAGGAACAACCCAGAGATGACCTTCAGATTTAACAACCCAGACTCACAAACGCATCTTTATTTATCTGCAAAACCACCAGGATGTACTATCATCAGCCTCATTCAAAGGAGTTAAAATTACCTGTTTTATACTTTGAATGAGTTCCTTTACCAAGACAAGATGGCCGACATGTTTGTGTCATTTTTATAAACAGGGTTCATGCAGGTTTCAGT
>NW_013967749.1:0-370 GCF_001266775.1 Austrofundulus limnaeus | reverse complement strand
AAAGTTCAAGGGGTATGAATACTTTTGCAAACCACTGTAACTGTTAGGCTAACTTGCAACTCTAAATCGTCCCTAGTTGTTTGTCTCGTTTGTCTACATGTGTCCCTGTGACGGACCTGCGACCTGTCCAGGATTAGGACTGCCATGATTAGTTAACTAGTCACGATAATTGTTGACTGTTAAAATCGTCGACTAATTTAATAGTTGATGCGTCATTTTTTGTATAACTTTGTTTTTCTCTCCAAACTGCTGCGGCACTTTCCACTGCCGCATATGCCTTTCTGTCCTTGACACACACCTGCGCAGTAGTGGTAATTAGAGCTGCCACAAACGATTATTTCATTATAGTCGACTAATCTGTATTTAGTCG
>NW_013967748.1:0-370 GCF_001266775.1 Austrofundulus limnaeus | reverse complement strand
TAGTCTCCATTTCCAAGGAGCGCAAATATGACTTTTTACTTCCCAACTTTCACAACTAAAACCCTTTTTTTTTATAAAACCCCAGAGCGATAGTGATCTGCTTGTTTGTTTTATTTCAGTGTGACCTCTGAGCAGATTTACATTTTGTGAATCCAACTTTTCAGATCGGCCCAAAGATGCTCGACCCAACATCTGGAGGCAGCCTGAATGGAGATGAGAGGTCATGTGACCCGTCCTTTCGGCCCTGCCCCAGGCTCGGTCAGCGCTGCTTTAACCTGCAGGTAATTCATCTTAAAATGACTTTTTAATCTGAAATCTGCAGCCTATTAATAATGAATAATGATGTCATTTTTAGTAATAAGTACTAATA
>NW_013967747.1:0-370 GCF_001266775.1 Austrofundulus limnaeus | reverse complement strand
ATAATTCATAACTCTTAGAAACATGGCTTGTCAAAAGCTGGTCCTAAAACACTTACATGGTTTAGAGTTTGGGGGTATACCTGACAGCAGTGGAGGTGGGCTCAAGGAGGAAAAACTTTTTCACTTCATTTGTGTTCACAATGTTCAACAACATCAGCACGATGGCTCAGTGGTTACACCGATGGCTCACAGCAAGAAGGTCCAGGGTTCGATACCCGTTTCAGACCTGTGGAGTTTCTATGTTCTCCTTGTGCTTGTGTGGGTTTTCTCCAACAGAACAAAAACATGTAATATATGTTGTCTTCAGGTCCAGGAGGATCTTATGAAAAAGATCTGTGATCTCAGTGGGATTTGCCTGGTTAAATAAAGG
>NW_013967746.1:0-370 GCF_001266775.1 Austrofundulus limnaeus | reverse complement strand
AGTCTGAACAGATATTCATGTAGTAGGCCTTTTGATGTGTGTCCTTACTGTAACCGGAGTGGGCAGCACGCGGGTCATTACGGTCAGGTGCAGCAGAGGGGCACAAAAGGAGCAAACAAAGGCCTAATGAAGGGGAGATGAGGTGGCCAAGCCCACAATAACAGGAGAGACGTCTGAGGGCCCGGGGCCAGTACCCAAATACTAAACAGGGTGAACAGGAGACAGTAGTGTATGTGCTACTTAAAAATAATGTACTGTATGTGGTGGTTATTTTATCATTTTATGGAGTAAAAACCTTCTGGTGACGGTTTTATTTACACATTATAAAAGTACATATGTAGTTTTCTGTCAAAAAAATATACATATACAG
>NW_013967745.1:0-370 GCF_001266775.1 Austrofundulus limnaeus | reverse complement strand
CTCCATGGTTCAGATAAATAATCCCTCTAGTCTAGTATAAAATCATGCTCATTGAGAGTGAATGTAAATTTCTGACCTAAACTGTCCCAGACACTCTAATTTTAGAGGATTTAACAGTTCTTCTATCAAACAAGAATAAATTTTGCTGAAAACTTTAAGCCTCTTTTTAAACTAGTTTATTATTTTACCTAGTGGGCTATTCTGTGTTCCTCCCCCTCCTTTATCTTTTCTTTCCTATTTTTTCTTTCTTGTCTACCTATCTTAGTGAAGGACACACACCAGTGTAAAGGAGTTCAAACATTAACACAACTATTTAATCACTGCCTCTACTCTTCTTTCTTTTCTCCTTCCTCTCTTCTCCTCTTCACTG
>NW_013967744.1:0-370 GCF_001266775.1 Austrofundulus limnaeus | reverse complement strand
GTTTAAATGTGCTCATCCTCAGTGAGAATCAAAGCCAGCCTAGGTGTCATTCTTTTGTTGTACCTCATATGTAATCAGACATCTACTTGTAGCACACAGTCTGTATTCAGGTGAAAAAAAACAAGACAAATGTCAGTCTGGAAGGAAAGGGACAGCAGTAGAATAGCTGATTGCTCACAGTCAGAAATCGTTAAACTTTCAGCTCACATGAATCATTTCTTGCTGTAAAACTAATGATACTTTGTGTAATTGATTTTACTCCTCTACGTGCAGAACTATAGCATCTATTTGGTAATTGATTGTGGAAAAGACAGAATATTAATCAGCATGCTGTGACAAGGCAGAAAAGGACATAATCTCTGACTTTGTT
>NW_013967743.1:0-371 GCF_001266775.1 Austrofundulus limnaeus | reverse complement strand
GAAAAATGGTGACGTGTTCAGTTCTTATTTTAACCACTGTAAGTGTCAGTCTTAGAGCTGATTTATGACACTTTGCTGCCGCAAAGCTGATCCTGTATGATGTTGTTACCTGGCATGGACCAATCACTGCATCGGATTTCTTGTTCAAGAATATTCTGAGAAATGTCAAGATAAAACTGTGAAAAACCTAAGATAAGTTCACATTCAACACAGTAATGTTCATACATGTCACGCTGTACTGATTGTCATAAATTACATAAAATTTCTTCATTCACACCATGAATAAAGAAAATCTTGCAGAATATTTAAAAAATTGCAGCTTGAATGTTTTTTGTCTCAGAGCCTGAGGTAATGCTGAGTTAGCACCATGC
>NW_013967742.1:0-371 GCF_001266775.1 Austrofundulus limnaeus | reverse complement strand
TACTTTTTACTTTTATTTCAGTAATATTACTATGAAGTATCGCTACTCTTATTTGAGTAAAACTTCTGGAAACTCTACAGACTATGCTTCACTAAATGAAGAACAACCATGTTTTAACCAAATTTGCACCCAATAAAGACACACTTCTACAACTTGTTCAAATGAGAATAGTAATTTGAACACAAACTTTCTTGATCTGATGTTAGTTTACATTTGAAAATGAAAAAAGTATATACTATAAGCTGTCAATGATGTACTTTAGCCTGTTCTAGTGTATATGCACATTGCCTTCTGAATTAGTTTAAAGGGATCCATGTTTAGTTGTAACATTAGATTTTATTCGATGAACATTTATATTAACTGTAAAATAA
>NW_013967741.1:0-371 GCF_001266775.1 Austrofundulus limnaeus | reverse complement strand
TTAGCATGAGTTGTAAGTTTTTATAGTGTTGCAGGGCCTTAAATAGCACTGAACTAGTTGTAATGACAAATGTTGCCACAAGATGGCACTCCCAACGCAGACGCCACCTCACACACACATCTACCAGTGAGGAAGAGATGTTTATCCATGGCTAAGAACAGAGACAGGACAGAGAGAATCACGTTTCAGGTGAAATCTAAAGAGGTAGACCATCTGTTCACAGAATTTAAAGGCAAACTGTGTGTGTAGTCTGCTTAGAGACGCCATCTGACAGGAAGGATTGTGATTTTAATAAGTCGTTACAACAACATGTTGCACAAAGCTAAATATGAGACATTCTGAAGTTGCAAGGCCTCACAGCAGGAATTAGG
>NW_013967740.1:0-371 GCF_001266775.1 Austrofundulus limnaeus | reverse complement strand
GAAGTGTCTGTGCTTATTTCAATATTTTGCTGGCTACTGTGATTCTTATACTCGAGTCGGCTCAGAACACACAACAAACACACACCTGGTCTGCAGAAAGCAGCCAAACACCTGCATCTTCCTGGCTCCAGAGGTCTGCCCATGCTTCCCTGTCGACCGGTATAATTTCTCCTCCCCCCTCTTTTCTCATTTCTATCTGACTCTCCGCTCGCGGGACTCGGACAGATTTTGATGGCCAATACCCACCTCCTGTGTGGAGGTGAGAGCTGCATGTACACACACATGCGCCTCTCATTCTGTGTCGGTTTTGTTGATATTAAAGCAGAGAAAGCAGGTGGATCTTTGCAGAATAATGAGGTCAACATTAGAAG
>NW_013967739.1:0-371 GCF_001266775.1 Austrofundulus limnaeus | reverse complement strand
TCTTTAAACTGAGAGCACCTTCAGCCTGAGAGGTCTGTGATTAATGAAAACCTTATATAAAATTCAGAGGAGGCTATAACAAATGGATCTTTCCTGAGATTACTAGACATAAGAAAAACTGGTTTTACTGTGAATGTCAGCAAGATCGCCTTATTGCTGGGTACTCTCCATAGAAAAACCATCAGCATCATCAGTGAGTGAGCTGTAATACACAGAGGACAGAAAACAGCCAATTCAGTTTTGTGTTCGCTGTCCTCATGTGCTTTACAATAATTCAGCTTTCAGTTTAGAAAATAAAATGACAAGTTTTTGTCACTTCAGTAGAAAACAAAACCAAATATTACTTTATTTATTTTTCATCATCTGTGACT
>NW_013967738.1:0-371 GCF_001266775.1 Austrofundulus limnaeus | reverse complement strand
TGTGGCCCTTACAGGGAAAAGTTTGGGGACCCTTGTATGGCAACAACAAAGCTGATTTGAAACCAAACACTAAAACACTCTGTGATTAAGTAAACCTACATTTAATAAAGGTGCCAGTGAACTGAAGCACCCTCATTACTGAGTCTTAAACTAGAAAAGTGGAATTTTCTGTGAAAATGCAGTTGGATGACTGCTGAAATGTGTTGAAGAAGCTAAAACTGATGAACGTTACAGCTAAAAGAATCAGAATAATAGCTATGAGCTCAAAGGGGCGAAACATCTTGCTAATAACCTAAATATCAAAACTCTAGCTAACATCTAAAACTAACAAAACAGTAGCTAAAAGGCAAACAAAGGAGAACACTAAAAGA
>NW_013967737.1:0-371 GCF_001266775.1 Austrofundulus limnaeus | reverse complement strand
CTTACAACCTTACATTAATGAAACAAGCAAGATCTTTCTTTAAGACTTTGGCATTGATTGTTGGAGTCATCTCTGTCTGTTAGCAAAATATCTTGTGAACCAGTGGCTAAATTTTAAAAAACACCCAGAGTGTAATCCCTGGACATACATCTACAACTGATTGACCTTTGGAGTCAACCTGATTTAAAAAGGCTACCACAGCTAAGCGACTTCAATGAAAACAAAAATGGTACAACTTCACTGATTCTAAAGATTTGGCACAAATCAGCTGAGAGAGTCATTATCAACATATACTCTGAGCTTTAAGAGATCATGTGAAACCTTAAAAGATTAACATGCAGTGAAAAGGACATTGTGAACTTATTTGAGGC
>NW_013967736.1:0-371 GCF_001266775.1 Austrofundulus limnaeus | reverse complement strand
GAATAAAAAGATATCCAGCACTTTCGGTACCAGAGCAGTGCTACTTAACAGATCCACAAAGGCCAGGTTGAAAACAGCAAAATACTTTGGAGTTCTTAAGTTATGATCCAGATAGATTACAGCCATAACAGTCGTGTTTCCAAGCACTGAAACAATGTAGACAAAAAATAAAAAGGCATAGTAATACTTCATATATGGTAAACCATTGAATCCACTCAATATAAAATAAGCAGGACGAATAAAGCTGATGTTTCTTCCCAGAGCAGAGTTAAATAAGTTCATTGTCAAATTAACCTCCCGTCAGCACAGACAGAGCTGCAGATATGAACACTGTTAGAGCTTCTGTTTTCAACTCATCTCTTTGTTGTTTT
>NW_013967735.1:0-371 GCF_001266775.1 Austrofundulus limnaeus | reverse complement strand
GTTTTAGATCTAACATTTGTTTCTAATAGATTAGCTGGAATTCCATCTTGGTAGGTGCTGAGTGATTCTCCTATGGGCAGTGACCATTTTCCTATTCCAGTTTCAGTTGGTTCTGAAGTGATAAAAGAAGAGGAAGGACAGATTCCAAGATGGAGGTTAAGTAACGCTAATTGGGAATTATTTAAACGTTTAGTTGATAGTCAAATTAATAAACTGGATGAGAACTTGTTTTGTGATGTGGAGATGTGTTACGCAAAGATTAAGTCTGTTATCATTAATGAAGCTCAATGTTCAATTTCTAAAACAAGGGGAAGAGGAAATAACAAATCTATTCCATGGTGGAATGAGCAATGTATTATTGCTATAAGGGG
>NW_013967734.1:0-371 GCF_001266775.1 Austrofundulus limnaeus | reverse complement strand
GCCCTGCCGGAAACTTACAACATGAGTTAAAACAATTCAGAATAACATGACAATACATATATAAGTAAAACATAGCTGAGACACCTTCAAAAGATAAATACATGGGCAACAATTTCATTTTCCTTCACACCATCTGCTCCGTCGTGTTTTTCCAGCCAGCTCGCCATGACAACTTCACCTGTTTCACATTTCCCAATACTCACAATCTCTGACTTGTCCTTCGTCATATATATTTTGTTTTAGTCACCTCTACTTCAGCAGTTCTGGTCAGTCTTGTGTTAAATCCTTGTTCCTCTCCGTGACTGTGTAATTTTTTGCTGCCACATCAGTATTTTTGTTTTGCCTTTTATATTAAACTTTTTGTCTTTTGA
>NW_013967733.1:0-371 GCF_001266775.1 Austrofundulus limnaeus | reverse complement strand
CAAAATAAACTGTTGTTGCTGAGACTGAAACCACTGATAGGCAACTGGGTTTTGAACTTCTTGACAACCAGACCACAATCTGTGAAGATCCAGCTATGGTGTTGATTGTTCTCAATGTCATCTGCCAACAAGGATCTGTCCTGACTCCCCTCCTCACACCTGATTGCTCTGCAAGGCATCCAGAAAAACCCTGTTGTATAATTTGTAGATGACATTTCTGTTGTTGGGCTGATTTCCATCAATGATAATTTTATGTATAGAAAGAAAAGCTTGCTGGTCTTTGTAAACACAGATAATCTACATATCTTCATTTCAAAGTTTACTACAGTAAATAAGCATTGGGGCAACTAGCTGTGGGTGCAATTAAATAA
>NW_013967732.1:0-371 GCF_001266775.1 Austrofundulus limnaeus | reverse complement strand
ATGCAAGATTATTTACTCACATTCAGAGAACTGACATTTGGTTTGCTTATGAATGGAATGTTGCTTATCAAGATACTTTAATAAAACCAAAAGATGAACAGACAGGTCTTCACATGTACTCAGACTTCTTCCTTGCATTATAATAATCAGGAACCAGGAAGAACAAAGTGATTGGTGGCGTTAGAGGGATTCTGTCGGAAAAAAGTTTCAGCATGTTTCAACTCAACTTTTATTGTTTGGATCCATTAAAATTTTGTTATTGTGATCATCCAAATATAAACTTCCTTTCAAAAATCAAAAAACAAAATGTTTTGTTGGGTGCGCGAAATACCAGGTTTAGATTTTTAAAACTTCACAGACGTGGTTTAAAT
>NW_013967731.1:0-371 GCF_001266775.1 Austrofundulus limnaeus | reverse complement strand
CGGAAATGGGCTTCCGTAGCTCCGTTTCATTTCGTTTCCAAGCAAAATAGCCTCTAAAGTGGTCTTGATCAAAGCTTTCTGACTATGTTACCAGTTAGAGCTCTAAGTATAATTTGTGCACGACACTCAGCTACCATGTCAAAGTTTCAGGTTAGTGTTTGTGAAACTGACTGATTTGCAACCGTTTCTGTCCTCTGAGGTCTGATAAATGAGGAGGTTGTCTTGAATTCATTCTGGAGGTTAATCAGTCATAAGAAGCTCTTTATCAGATATTATGCAAGTAAACAAACAAAACAATTGCATCAAAAACATAGAAAAACTGCATATATTGACAGTAATGGTTCCCACACTGTAAAATCTGTCCACCTAAC
>NW_013967730.1:0-371 GCF_001266775.1 Austrofundulus limnaeus | reverse complement strand
CTCCTTAGAAATGAGTCCCCGACTCATTTTGACGTAAAACCAACCGCAGAGAGTGAAGAAGGCGAGTGCCTAAGAGAATAGAACCTATTTTCACTGAGCCGAATTGAAAATAAGCTGCAGCGTTTCCTCATAACAACTCAATGTTATTCAGCTAGCACGGCCTGCTAGCAATATTAGCTCAGTTTTAGCTTCAGCATAGCAAATATTTACAGAAGCTCGCCATATTTCCGCCGACAGGTTTGTTTAGCTTCCAGCTTTGCTTCACCTCTCCCTGGCGCCGAAGCGATGACCATCCCGGTGTTAGAAAGACGTTGCAGAAAAACCAGAAAAAGCTCTTTGTGAAACGCCTACAGTCGATGTCTTCTTCTCCT
>NW_013967729.1:0-371 GCF_001266775.1 Austrofundulus limnaeus | reverse complement strand
CTGTAGTGATAATCTGATGTGGCAGCATTGTTATCCTAGTCTTCACAGTTCAACTGAAGATAGCTTTAATGACTATTACTAATCAGTTAAAATAAAAAAGGTAATCCAAACGTTTTAAGCACTGAAACTCAACCAAGTTGTGTCCAAAGTGCTGCAGTGCATTTTTACCTGGTTGCCCTCTTTTATTCTGTGATATCACATGTCAGCTGCTCTGACAACGCCGTCTTTGCTTTCCACCGCGTGCAGCGGAACAAAGCAGCGACGGCAGAGGAACTTATCTTTAAAAAGAAACTACACTGTGTTGTGGAATAATTTGGAAAACTGTCACACTGAGCGAATCCCATCTCAGAGAATGCCATTCTCTCTCTCTC
>NW_013967728.1:0-371 GCF_001266775.1 Austrofundulus limnaeus | reverse complement strand
AGGACATTTTTAATTGACTTCTCCAAATGTTTTAATGTTTTCTTTTCAGGAGATCAAGAGATAGAATGAAGTTGAGTAGAGTAGATCTGATTGTAGATTATAGATACGGTGAACTGATAATAGACTTTACTTCTGGTTAGCTGGTAAACAGCAAGAATTTCTTAGGATTTCTCAAAAAGTTTCACATAGAAATGAGGAGGTATACAGACAGTCTCGAAGCAACACAAGAACTAGAACAAGTGGAAATCGCAGCTGAAACCAGAAAGTCACCTTGTGATGTTAACGGTCAAATGAAGAACAGTGATTCAGCTCATGGTGAAGTAGTGACAGTCATTATCAAGATAATCAGGTGCAGCTGAGCAAGTCAGCAG
>NW_013967727.1:0-371 GCF_001266775.1 Austrofundulus limnaeus | reverse complement strand
ATTATTTTGTGTAAAGTGACAAAACATCCCCTAATCATGCAGGCAAAATGTCTTTATGCTTAGAATCAAATCCACTATATTTATTTCCAGTACTATTATCTTACAACCCACTGAAAAAGTGGGACATTTAGAATAAAAACGTATTACGTTTTATTCACAATGAAACATACATAATGGTAAAATTTACTGTAACCTTTTTTTTTGTACAAAATAAGGTAATTTTGAGTTTGATAGCAGCAACAAAGCTGAAAGAGGTTCGGACAGGGACATGTTTACTTCTTTTAACAACACACTGTAAACACGTAAGAGCTGAGGAGACTCAGCTGATGGAGGTTTTGGTGGGTATCCATCCATCCATCCATCCATTTTCT
>NW_013967726.1:0-371 GCF_001266775.1 Austrofundulus limnaeus | reverse complement strand
ACACAGGAACATTTTTTTCTTTCTTACTTGATGACTGTCACTGTGTTCTAAGTGGGTTTCTAACGCAGGAAATAAAAACATTTGTAGCCTTCTCTCAACTGATTCAGTCAAAAAATCCTGTGTGTACAGCTTAATCACAACCACTTTAATTAATGGCAGGTGTGTTCTCAAATAAAGTTATTTCTTAAAGGTGGGAAACATTTTGGAATGATTCACAAAATTCTTGTATTTTAATACAGGGTAGGTGGACTTTTTATATCCACTGTTTATGTTCACTGAAACTGCAGACGTTCAACAGGTTAGAGTTAGTGATGAGTTGGTAAATGCATAGTTTTGATGCTTTAAATTTTTTAAAAAATATAAATAAACTG
>NW_013967725.1:0-371 GCF_001266775.1 Austrofundulus limnaeus | reverse complement strand
AAGTGATCATTTGGTACAACAGCATCTCGTTTTCGTGGAGGAAACAGATACCAACACAAAGGCTCAAAGAGGAGTGCATTCAGCATGTTATTATTTAACACAGACAAAGTTTAGTTGTTTTTTTCATGCACATTTCAGTGGAACGACATCCGTTGTCTTTTAAAATGCTCTCACCTGTGCCCTCGTACACACAGGTGGCCCTAAAACCTGTCTTCATGGAAACTCACCAGCAGTACTGAGAAATGAAGGTGTGGCTGCATTATGTCAAAACTGTTGGGACACAGATGGTATCACCTTGCGAAGAACAGGTAAAACAGCACAGAAACAAAGGCTTTTGCTGTTTGTGGTAAAAATGAATGCCTGAGTTCAGA
>NW_013967724.1:0-371 GCF_001266775.1 Austrofundulus limnaeus | reverse complement strand
CATTATACTTATTACATTTTTCTTGAGATTTTTTGCCAATTTTTGTAAAGGACAACCAAAGAATTTGGTGGACAACCAGATTTTGTCAGCAGGCTGTACACTGGACAACCTGAAAAATGTCCTTATGTCTACCCCTGCAACACTCCCAGTCTGAGACGAGCAGTCATAGCCAGGTGGAGTGGCTTATCAGTGTCAAATGGTGAGTTGAGCAATTAATAATTAACGGAGAAAGGCTGCTTGTGAGTATTGACATGTATAGAGCCAGAGAGAGGCGTTGGGAAAAAGACTCAGCCTCTCTGACGTTGCTGTCACTCACCAAAAAAGAATCGTAAAAGTTTAAATCTGAAAGGAGTCTTAGGCTACGTTCACAC
>NW_013967723.1:0-371 GCF_001266775.1 Austrofundulus limnaeus | reverse complement strand
TAAAAAAACCACAGCACAGGTTACTTGCAAAGAGGATGGAGAATGGAACATCAACCCAGTATGTCTGGGTACGTATATGATGTCATGAGCTTCAGCATTATAATATTGTATGTTTGATGGTGATTCAGGATTTCTGTTTGATGATTGTCAGTATTATCTTCAGCAGTTGAGATTAATTTTGTTTTCTCTTATTACAGAGGTCAAATGCTCAAACTATCTACCAAATGAAAATTTACATCAAACTGTTTGGATTGGGGAAAACAATAAGCTAGGTAACCGTGTACAGTATGACTGTGGAAGGAATTACAGGAGACCAGACGGTGTCACACATGCCACCTGCACCAGAGATGGATGGACACCAAAACCACTTT
>NW_013967722.1:0-371 GCF_001266775.1 Austrofundulus limnaeus | reverse complement strand
TTCAGGGCATGTTTTTTTTATTTTAAAACCTTTCCCAACGGTGGGCTGGGAGGAAGTGCTGTAACACTAAACTGTCTCACCACCGGAGCAGTTTGAGCCTGAAATATCACTTTAGTTTAAAACCAGGGTAAACAAACAGGGGGAGGTTCTGCTGACAAGCATGTGGGAGAAAAAGGAAAATGTAAGACCGGCTTGATTTGCCTTAATTGTTTAAAGTTTTTAAAAATGCATTGCCCTTTTTTTTTATATAAAACTGTACCTAACATGCTCTAAACATATTTGTCAGTTAAATTTTGTGCAGAATAATTCAATTAAATCAGGAATTCAAGATTTGTTTTGTAATTCCAAATGAGTATTATGAGGAATGAAAG
>NW_013967721.1:0-371 GCF_001266775.1 Austrofundulus limnaeus | reverse complement strand
AGGCAGGCAGGCACGCACGCACAGACACACCCGGGTGTGGGAGGCAGGCAGGCACGCACGCACAGACACACCCGGGTGTGGGAGGCAGGCAGGCACGCACGCACGCACAGACACACCCGGGTGTTGGAGGCAGGCAGGCACACACACGGGAATGGGAGCCAGGCAGGCAGGCACGCACGCACACAAACACCCGGGTGTGGGAGGCAGGCGCGCACACACACGAGCGTGGGAGGAAGGCAGGAAAGCACGTACGCACACACTCTCCCGGGCGTGGGAGGCAAGAAGGCACGCACAGCATGATATCACCGCTGAAAATTCTGTTTCCATGGAGACTATATATGTAAAGAAAACCCCATTCTTTTCATCACATC
>NW_013967720.1:0-371 GCF_001266775.1 Austrofundulus limnaeus | reverse complement strand
GTTTTAAATTTCTTGACTATTCAGACTGATTAAATGGCTTCAGGGAGAGCTCAGACCAAAATAACAAACCAAATGACCCTGAAAGAAAAATAACATTTAAACTTACCTAACCCAATGAAAATGAAATATACAAACCTAAAACATCCTCACATAACAAGCACATAA
Organism: Austrofundulus limnaeus; assembly: GCF_001266775.1. Taxonomy (NCBI): domain Eukaryota; kingdom Metazoa; phylum Chordata; class Actinopteri; order Cyprinodontiformes; family Rivulidae; genus Austrofundulus; species Austrofundulus limnaeus. The sequence goes on along the minus strand of NW_013967720.1, from coordinate 206 downwards.
ACAGGAGAAAACTGAAGCTAACCAAAAATGCAGCTCTCCCCTACAAGATCAGTCTGACCAATTTTAAATATTTCTGTAAAATACAAAGAGCCTTTCAGCTGAAAAGACAACAAATGCTGTATGGCAGTCAAGTGGCCCATAGATGCAGAAGTGTGGTTTCACAGCCATTGAATAGGGCCCAGCTGATCGACTGGCTTGAGACCCAA
>NW_013967719.1:0-371 GCF_001266775.1 Austrofundulus limnaeus | reverse complement strand
TTCATGTATAGTGAACACGCCCATTTCACCTCACGTCATCTCGCCACTGGTTGACCTTTGACCACCAGAGGTCAAAACTCCTCTCCTCTTTCAGACTGAACTGTTTCAGTCCTCACCAGAGGGCTATCAAAAAAATAAGCCATTTTCTCTGTCTTGTCTTGTCTTTCCCCTGGGAAAGGATCTTGTTCTTAAGAAGTTGTTATTTTGCTGATAAAACAAGTCAAAACAAATGTTCTATCTGTTTCTGCTGTTCTTTCCACATGTATAATTCAAATGAATAAACCCTTTAAAATGTGTATGACTTTTTGTCTTTACTTTTTTTAAGGGCTCTCTAGTCATTTTATAATTTTGCATTTGTTGTTATGATGTTT
>NW_013967718.1:0-371 GCF_001266775.1 Austrofundulus limnaeus | reverse complement strand
TCCTGGACACAGAACCGGTCTCACAGCTGTGAAGAACAGGAGCCTGAAGTCCAGACTGCAGGCCGTGGACCGGAGGGTGAGGAGCCAAAGCTCTAATTTAGACCTGGTTCAGGTGTTTTCACTGCTTCATTCTGATTCATTCAGTCATAAACTGCTGACTCATCAACACTTCAGAGCGTCTGTTGTCTCTGAGCTTTACTCTGTCAGTAAAATATCCTCACTTCACAAGTCGTTACTGCTCCTGCAGATCCACAGACTGATGGACCTGCTGCCTCAGATCAGACTCGGACACAATGAAAAACTAACACAGGTGTGATGAAGGTCTTCACCATGGAACTCTGAACTCGTCTGGAAATGATGACGAAGGTTTG
>NW_013967717.1:0-371 GCF_001266775.1 Austrofundulus limnaeus | reverse complement strand
ATCACTTTAATCCTCCCAATTCACCTCCTGTTAGACTAATGTTACCTATTTCTTTAAAAAATGTTTAATTTTTTTTCCTCAGGAGGGTCAGTGCACTGTTATGGTATGTCACAGTTGATCACAGAGATAGATTTGCTGCTGTAGTGGATGTCTCATTTTCTCTATCCATGAAAATGTCTCCATTCATGTGTTTCTAACGTGAAATAGCTTGTGTTCTGTAGAGGACCAAGGTAATGGTACTTGTCAAGATAAACACAGTGAGGACAGGTTGGTTAGCATGTGTCCTGGAGGTGTGCCTTCAGTTGTTACAAATATTACAAGTTTTAGTTTAAGCAGGTTCAGAACTACACTTTTGATGCCATATATATATA
>NW_013967716.1:0-371 GCF_001266775.1 Austrofundulus limnaeus | reverse complement strand
TTGTTCAAAAGAAATTAAAACCTGTCCAGGTGAACTGTTCCTCCTGGACAGAGTGAATTTAATTGTGGTTGCATGAGAAGTATAAATATAAACCATTCTGACACCCTGTTGGTTTGTATGATTGTTTACATGTGGCCTTAGATGAAGATGACCGTCAGAGATATATGTGAAGCTGAAACATATAGGCCTACTCTATCAATTCAGTTCAAAAATACTTTATTGACCCCAGAGGGAAATTACATGTTATTGTAACTCATTAAACAAAGAGTTATTGTAGATGATGGCCGTGGGCAGGAGCGTTACAGTGAAACTGAAGAAGCGTCCGACTGACGACTCTGTTTTTGGTCAGGGTTGTCCACAATGTTCTTGAT
>NW_013967715.1:0-371 GCF_001266775.1 Austrofundulus limnaeus | reverse complement strand
AAGCGTGTACAGAAACTGGATGGATGGATGGATATCTATTCTCATTTGTGTTTTTTATGTTTAGGTCTATTTTCATTTTTTTAAATTAAATCTTTAGTAGGTGATGACATTAAAATTCAATAAATTATAAACAGAACAACAAACAAGGGTCCTATACTTCTACAAACTGTATTGAACTGTGTTGTAGTTCACAAAGCATTTTAAGTTGATTTATTACAAGTTGTAGTTGTTGTGTACTTAAGAAACAGTAGCCACCTTAAAAAATGCACCATCCGTATACCTGAATCACATCTCAGCCCTTCCAAGTTCCTGTATTTCTTTCTGGCATTGTTTTTCTTTTCTGTAGCAATCTTCCATGAAACGCTGCCACA
>NW_013967714.1:0-371 GCF_001266775.1 Austrofundulus limnaeus | reverse complement strand
GTTCTGCAGAAGCCTAAAAATCGCCCATTCATTTAAATCAAGTGTGTCAGAGAAGAGAAACAAGTAAAACATGCAGGGCTGTGGAGCTCGAAGACCATAATTGACTATCCCTGCTCTATAATAATGAATTAAACTTATAATGTACATCTCTGATTACACCCCCGGACCTTTTACGTCAGATGGTGAACGTAACTAACTTGTTTATACTACAACCAGAACACATCAATAACACACCAAGTCTCATTCTCTGTTCTAACCTCAAGGCTGCAATGGTCAGAAAATCAGAAACTCCAATGTAATCCTATAGGCCTCTTCAAATGTTAACAAAGGTCAGTGATTTCCAGTTTGGAGCAAATCGGATTATGCATGTG
>NW_013967713.1:0-371 GCF_001266775.1 Austrofundulus limnaeus | reverse complement strand
AGCCTGAAAGCAAGTTTTCACAGTGTTTTTATTTGTTTTAGTACATTTCTCAGTCAGAACAGAGTTGAAATTCTCAAAACTGCTCTCTGAATCTTCACAACATTGCAGGGGTGATTCTAGAATCTATTTAGGGTGCTTCGCCTTCAGCAGGCTAAGATCCAAGGGAAGATAATCAATCAATCAGTCAGTATGAAACACCGAAAGCACCTGTTTGACACTTCTTCACAGAAGTTTTCAATTTACAATCAGTCTGCAGGCCTGTGTTGTTCTCTTATACTCTTATAGTAAAGGCCCACTATAGGTTTTTGATTTTTACTGTAAGACTGTGCTTTTATTTACATAATTTCTCACACAGTAAAGGGTTTTAATTT
>NW_013967712.1:0-371 GCF_001266775.1 Austrofundulus limnaeus | reverse complement strand
ATTTTTCCCTCCACTGATGAAGGTGGGATTGAACTTTTCTTTTCTTTTATTATGATTTTCTTTCTTAAACTCAAACTTCACAAAATCTGTTAATTTCACAAAAGAAAATGAACAAAAACTTGTTGCACACACACGTGTATATGTGTCGGAGGTGGTCTCGGACCAAGTGGATCTTGACGGAGCTGTGTGTGTGTCAAGAGGGTGTTTACTGCGGGTGGTTTAGGGAAAAAGGAGAGGAGGAGGGAGGTGCAAACTCTACATTACCTCAGGCTCTGAGACATGAGAAATACATTCAAGCTGCAGTTTTTGAAATAATCTACGAGATTTTCTTTATTCACGATGTAAATGAGGAAATTTTATGTAAATTTTGA
>NW_013967711.1:0-371 GCF_001266775.1 Austrofundulus limnaeus | reverse complement strand
CTGGATTACTGAGATGCATCAGGACATTTTCTTTTAGCAACATTTGTTAAAACAGCCTTGAGATCAGGATACAGGAAAAGCAAAATTGCCCATTACACGCATGTTATGAACTCAGAACTGTTGTTACCTAACATAAGCTATGACCCCATGCTTCATTATTTACAGATAAAATAAAACATTACAAACCTGTCCGGTGTATCTTTACTTGAGGTTTCCAAACGATGCTAAGCAGACTGCGCTGACGCTTGATTTCTTTCTCGTAATCAGCGATAGTTTTTTCAAAAAAGCAAACTATCTCTTCTGCCGCTGCGGTTAGTCGCTCGTCGACAAACTGTCTTAAACACCGAACCGAAGACATTGTTGTTTTTACG
>NW_013967710.1:0-371 GCF_001266775.1 Austrofundulus limnaeus | reverse complement strand
GGCACAATGAATTCTGGAATACCGTTGAATAGGACCCCGAAGGATACTAAGATGCAGCCGATGTTTTCAGGTTTTGTCGGCCGCATCAGTCGGTGCTTACGAATTGGGACAGCCTTCGGCATGGGGCAGTGATGTAAGCAGCCAAAAAATGTGTCCCACGTCGGCTGCAACCCGTGAATTGAGACACAGCCTATGAGTGAAATGAGGTGGCCCGACTCAGACTTACAGCTGGAGGAAATATATCTGAACTGGCCTAGAAATCCTTGGGATCTTCCAAAGGGAGCTGACTGGTGAGAGGGACATCTTGCTGACCTCAATCAAACCTGTTACCTTCATGACTCAACCTTGGATAATTAGGAAAAAATACATGG
>NW_013967709.1:0-371 GCF_001266775.1 Austrofundulus limnaeus | reverse complement strand
CTGACCATGGAACTGGCTCAGGATACAAAGACACACACCGACAGCCTTGGCCTTGAAAGCAGGTCGTCAGACACCACCACACCTCTTGGTCAGGTTCTAGCTCACTGACTGCCCTCCACGCATAATGATCCTCTGTAAGTTGGAAAAATATGTGTCACTATCTATTTACCTTTAACCACCGAATTTTTCCTTAGGTTTAATTGTCTCTGTATCCACTGTAGGGCTTGTTCTCCTGCCCACCTGCTCTGCTCAGCTTTGTTTCAGTCGGGCCACCTTACTTGTGGATCAGCGTGATAACTATCTCTCACAGTATTTTCAGTTTTAATAACACACATCACTGTGCCTTTGGTTGATGGTGATCTTTGTTCACT
>NW_013967708.1:0-371 GCF_001266775.1 Austrofundulus limnaeus | reverse complement strand
GTGTAGAACTTTTTATTTAGCGGGTGGATCCACAACCTCAGTACCAAACAGCTGCACGATGATAATTGTTTGTTTTTTGCCAGAGTGTTTTTCTGATATTGTTTTATATGTTAAGATAATGCTAGCAGTAGCCGCTAACATCAACAAACTTCCAGCACCTAACGACACAGAACTTGGGCAGCCTAAAGTCCAGACGAGTTCCACATTAAACCATTATACTACTTAATACTTACTACTAAATAAACAATCATTATAAGCATAACTTCTAAAACAAGTTAGCTGCTAACGTACCTCTGATGTAGTGGCCGCTGCCTGCAGACACCGGCATTCTGCTCCTCCTGACCGCAGACGGTTTAAAATCCACTTTTTAC
>NW_013967707.1:2083-2454 GCF_001266775.1 Austrofundulus limnaeus | reverse complement strand
ATTGACACTTACATAACCATTTTTTGAGTATGTATCTTGGAGATACGGAAAAAGTGTTGCAATCCCCAGTGCACAGTTAGTCCGAACACTTATGGGTGGGATCCTCCTTTCAGAAACAAAAAATTGTGTTACTGTTCTTCTCACTCAACACTGCTTTTTATGATAATCAAAAAACTCTTACCCATGTGATTCTATCACATCTGACACCAGTATGTTGACCATTTGTCGACGAGTTGCATCTGACAGGGTTTTAGTTTTGTTGTATTCACTGAAGATTTCTTCACCCTTTGGGTTTGACCTCAGAACAGTATACACCTTCTGTAAAAAAATTATAATAATTCTGATTAAATTCCATCAAATTGCCCAAAACG
>NW_013967707.1:0-1083 GCF_001266775.1 Austrofundulus limnaeus | reverse complement strand
TTTTATAGTTTGTATATTACTGAGTGAAACTATTTCCTAGAGCGTTTTTAGCACTTGAAGCCTTTCTCTAAAGAGAACTTGAAGACCCAGATGGTTCTCATTACCTGATTTTTTAATTAAAAAATATTAAAATACAATAACTGTCTGTTTTACAATATTCTAGCAAGAACCTGGCCAACCATTAGAAAGAAAGAAAGAAAGAAAACCTATTCTAGATACCACTGCCCATCTTTAGTGTTAATATTTAGAACACGTTTGGTAACATTGTGCTCTATCTGGAGCTCTCTCAAAAACTGAAGAACGCAGACAATAGTTAGTAATGGATTAAATTCAAAACCTCCACCTTTTTTATTTTTACCAAACTTTACCGTGTGTATAAAGTTCTGAAGGAATCTAACGTGGGACCCAATCGGTACATGATCTGCTACTGCTGGTTTGCTAGCTGCATAGTTTTCAGACTTTAAATGGCGATATAATTGTATAACAAAATTTCACAATCTAAAAATTCTTTTAGACGTATTTAAGTTAGCCAAAACGGGCTGAATGTTCACCTTCACACTTTTTTCTTCAACAATATATGCCTGCAAACAATACATTTCGGTGAGCTAAACCATTACGCTATAACGAGCAATGTGGCACACAGTTTGGTCTTGACTCAAAATAACAACAAAAATAATAATTACAACTATCTGAGAAAAACTTACTTACCAAACGTTGTAAACAAATCCGGCATGTAGAAAGCAAAATGTTCTGAAGACCTTCGCTTCTGTTGCTTCATTTCAGTCCGAACCTGTGGTTCTGGGGGCGGAGTCAGTGAATTAACTCTTTCAGTGTCATAGCCCCTGTAGGAGTTCAGAGTTAAGAAGTCAAGAGTTAATATTTCTATTTTAACACCTTCAGATTTGATCTATTAACAATCAGTTTTAACACTCAGTCTTAACCACCAATATGTTACACCCCAGAGTTACATAAATAGTATTTGACTCTACTTAGAGTAAAATTAACTCTGCTTTTGGACAAAGTCTGCTAACACCAAAACATTTAACACTTCAAAATGTTTGAGGAAGTGAGACCAGACAGGGT
>NW_013967706.1:0-371 GCF_001266775.1 Austrofundulus limnaeus | reverse complement strand
GCCTCTTCACTGGGGCTGCCAGAATAAATGAAACTTTAAACAATGCTTCGTGACTCTTTTAACAAGTTTCTACATTAAGAATTGTGCTAAACAGGAAGTCCACATTTCAAAATAAAAGTGCTGGGCTTAAGACAGGAACTTAACAATTTTAGCACAATAAAATAAAAAAATTGTTTCTGCTTCAACAAGACTGGCTTGTGGTTATTTAAAATGTGGATTACCCATAATGCTTTGTGGTTGGATAGGGTGCAAAGTTTATATAGCGGGCTAGTACTTGTTGGATTGATTTGTGGTTTGCTGGGGATTGGTGAATTGGATTTAATGTCTGAGCCTTTATTTAGTTTAGTATAGATTTTGAAGATGATCTTAGT
>NW_013967705.1:0-371 GCF_001266775.1 Austrofundulus limnaeus | reverse complement strand
GTTCAGATATTTGTAAGGTGCGTGGTCTCATAACCTCCGTAGCATGAGAGCTCTGTGAACAAGCAGTTTCCAATGCCTTCTTTCAGCTGGCAACGCCTCAGGACGCCCCCAGGGCACTGTACCAAACCTTGAGGAAGAGATGTAAAGAATAAATTGCACCAGCTTAGATAGAGGAGGTGGGTAGCGATGCTACAGCTTCAGCAGCTGTTGTTGTACATTGTTTTTACAAACTTTATTCCCAGTCCATAACTGTACGTAAATTTTGTAAACTTCCGTAAATTTCATAAGCAGTGTGGGGGTTGACTGTAGTTATTTCATGAAGCCAGAGGAAAACACATACAAAATAAATCGTGCCAGCTTAGATATGGTAG
>NW_013967704.1:0-371 GCF_001266775.1 Austrofundulus limnaeus | reverse complement strand
GTCCATTTTGGGAAAGTTGACATGTTTATACTTGTTTCAGGGTAAAAAATGTAGAAGTGCTGAAGCAGCAAGAAACACTCTAGTTGAAAAAAGACAATGCCCTATGTTTTGATGGTCAAGCTGTAAGAAGTGCAACCATTGTGTAAATAAAGTGTTGGCAAGAACTTGAAGTTGAACACTTTGTTCTGTCTCCTGACACAAATTGAAGGTGATTGGGTCAAACGTGTGAGAGATGGGCTGTGGGGTTGACTCGGGGGCGTGGCTTGTTGTGGTGTCTGTCTAGGATTGGTAGGATGTTTCATTGGGGTTTGGTGTTATAGATCAGTGTTTCCCAAAGTTACGGTCGGGACCCAAAATGGGGTCCCGAAACG
>NW_013967703.1:0-371 GCF_001266775.1 Austrofundulus limnaeus | reverse complement strand
AGCTTCAAAGTTGTGGGCTTGTCATGGAGCCGCCCACACTAAAGAGTAGCATGAGTGAATTCCCAGTTTGCACGGTTTCACACAGCCACACAGTCTGGGAATGAATTATTCCAGCGTATGGCACCACACATTATCACAAGATAGTAATGTTGTGGATCTATCTAAAAGACACACTGCGCTTTGCAAAGGTCCTGAGTCACTGCTATTTCTTTTTCAATGTACTTTAAAAGGAGACAGACTTTCCTGTTATCTTTAAACCTGTTCTTTATCAATAGTTTATTTTTTTAAAGCACTTCTTCAGACTTTGGCTGCTGCTTGTCTCATTTTAAAGGGAACTTATCTTTAAAAATCCACTTTTTTAGCCCTTAATT
>NW_013967702.1:0-371 GCF_001266775.1 Austrofundulus limnaeus | reverse complement strand
TTTGATTTTTTACCTGGATTACTGAGATGCATCAGGACAATCACAGTCATTCTGTTCGATACACCGCTCCCTCACTTCTGATGTCCATCATGGCGTTCCCACGTGACCTGGTAGATGCAAAGGGCCACTAGTCAAGGTGTGCAGTTGCCCAGGGTGGCATCCCGGCCCTGCCTCCACCTCCATCTCCGCCCTCTCCCTAAAAATATTTATTGTTTCCTATATCTACTCTCACTTGCAGGGTGTGGGTGACCAAGGGCTGACACACAGCCAGGAGAAGGGTTGCAGAATCCTAGGTGAGGCACAGCTGCTGCTTCATGTGCATATGTATGGAGAGCCATTTCATTCAGAAATAAATGAATAATGATTGTAAT
>NW_013967701.1:0-371 GCF_001266775.1 Austrofundulus limnaeus | reverse complement strand
ATGCTCATTCATTCTTTATCTACATTCAGCTCTCTGCTGTACACCTCCCCTTTTTCCTACCTATCCTCCATCTTTTCCTTCCTCCACAGCCTGTGTTTGTGTAATGCAGTTTTATGACACATTAACAAATATTAAACACTATTTACATTGCATAATTTCCTGACAGGCATTCCTCCCTCCACTTAAAAGTCTCCCTGTCTCTTTTTAGATTGATGACCTTTACAGTCAGTTTGTTTCTAATATTTTTACTCTGATGCCACTAGTCCCTTAATATTGCAAGCATGCTGATCTTCAGTTTCCCTTGGGTTTGGCTGTGCTGCTGAATGATGGAGCACAGGGGGACTTTTTCAGCCTGGACCCATCTCCACCAC
>NW_013967700.1:0-371 GCF_001266775.1 Austrofundulus limnaeus | reverse complement strand
TACAGTAATTGAACTATAATAGTTGAACTACAGTAGTGGAACTACAGTAGTGAAACTACAGTAGTTGAAACTACAGTAGTGGAACTACAGTAGTTGGACTACAGTAATTGAACTACAGTAGTGAAACTACAGTAGTTGAACTACAGTAATTGAACTACAGAACAGTCCAGTTATTTTGTTTTTTATTTTTTGACAACCCACTGTATGCAGTTAGTGTGACCTTTGACATGTACCTCTGCTACAGGACTCCTCAGTGACTGCTTTGTTCTTGCAGAAAGTGTGCTTAGGCCGCTTTGCACTGGCAAAATATTCATGCAAGGAAACATTGAGGATCTGATGGTCCAAAGGGTTACTGTCTGCAGAGAGACCCA
>NW_013967699.1:0-371 GCF_001266775.1 Austrofundulus limnaeus | reverse complement strand
TCAGGACCTGGGTTCTGCTCTCATGTTAGACGAGCTGCTGTGTTCTGGAAAACTTTCAGCTTCTGATCCACAAAACAGGAGCAGAGACCTGTACCCCGAACTAGTTTTGGGTGATAAACATTGACATCAGGTTAAATAAACAAGGCCACAGTAACAATATTAATTATGCTACTTTTATCTATTCTTAATGCACTAACACTCTCCCTTTTGTAACAACTAAGGCAAAAAAAAGGTTGTTCAAAGTAATTTTTAATTGTAATTAATTCCAAAAATCTTTTCAAGATAAACTTGATGTTTCTAGAGCCACTGCGGGGTCCTGACCCCAGCTTTAAACTGTTTGGTTCATGTATTACCTGGTCCAGGTCGTTCCG
>NW_013967698.1:0-371 GCF_001266775.1 Austrofundulus limnaeus | reverse complement strand
CAGGTGATATTTTTACAACATCAGAGCAGGACAGAAAGACTCAGACCCCCCAGAGGACAGATCCTGCTGCTCACTGCTGCCCCCTGCTGGCAGGTCTGAGCAGGACCCTTCAGAGTCCACACCACTCAACTCGCAGTCTTAGTGCTGACCCAGTCCAGCGTTCTTTGGTGATCCCGGTGGGTTGAGCCGAGCCGTGTGAGGACAGGATCTGCCTGAAGGATCCAGATCTTCAGGACCTGAAAACCATGATGAGGATGAGGAGCAGCAACAGAACTACAGTCACAGTCTGAAGGTGAGGGGGACAGGAAGTGAGTCTGTGGCACTTCAACGGTTAGACCCTCTGACCCAGTACCGGCTCAGAGGACCTCACC
>NW_013967697.1:0-371 GCF_001266775.1 Austrofundulus limnaeus | reverse complement strand
AAGTTCAAATTTGAGAAGAAATTTTAAAAAGCAGTTAGTACTTCATAGTAAAGTATAATCTACACCTGTTTAACATTTGGGTCATTAGCCAACATACAAATTACTAAAACTCACTGAATTTGACCAATTTTAAGCTAAAGTTTAGTGTGGTAGTAGCTGAGAGTCATTCACACCACACTCTGAATTCCCACTACATGTTTTGAGACTGTGGGCGCAACGTTGTTTTCTACATTGGACCAAAATGGCTACAACTCTGTGACTTTTCAACATGAGATGACCTCATTCAAAATCATCACTCTGCTTTTGTGTCAAAGTAAAGCTAGACATAATATCTTTGTCAATGAGTTTATATAGAACAGCTGGAGTGTGCA
>NW_013967696.1:0-371 GCF_001266775.1 Austrofundulus limnaeus | reverse complement strand
CAGTAAAACTAGTTTATTTATCTGAATGAACTCCCAGCGTGCACCTGACGCGGAGGCAGCAGGATGGAGGAGTTTAGGAGATGAGGCAGGGAGGATTTGGTTTTACGCACAGAGCGACCGGGGTCACGGAGAGGTCAGTGGGTCTCCCTGCAGCCGCGGCTTCTTTCTCCTCAGCTGCTCCCTGAAACTCTGAGCTCAGTCCGTTCCCAGAGCAGAGAGGGAGAGAGAGAAAACATAACATAAGGTTTATGTTTTATTGTGCTTTTATCAGGAGGTTCAGGCGGGCGGCAGTGCGCGTGCGTAAAGCTGTGGATGATGCGTAAACATCCTGAGCAACTAAATGAAACATCGATTTGTTTACAGATCAGAGC
>NW_013967695.1:0-371 GCF_001266775.1 Austrofundulus limnaeus | reverse complement strand
GTTGACGAAAAGGTTTTGGTTCTTGCTCTTGTATTCACTAGTGATGTGTGGATTGATACTGAAATGTTGATACTACTGATTCTTAATGCTCTGATCTAATCTCTAACAATTATCACTCTGATATTTCAGTCGTTTTAGGTAGCATATATCATTAACAGCAACGCATTGGAAAGTAACTAAACTATTCAGATTTTGTATAAATTATATGTGGTTGGTTGGAACTACTTTTTCTCCCACCTGAATAGGTGCATAAGCGCAGCGCCATGTGCTCAGTCAGTCTATTTACATTTTCAGTATTCTCATGGTAATACTGTATATTCATGTAACCTAAATTAAGACTCAAGTTTTCAGTTTAGTTCTTAATAATTAAG
>NW_013967694.1:0-372 GCF_001266775.1 Austrofundulus limnaeus | reverse complement strand
CTGTACATAAATAATACACAGAAACAATATATTGCTAAGTGATATTATCAACTGTTGCAACAATAATAGGAAAATAATAATAATGGAATTAAATAAGATTATTTAGCATTTAAAAACATCTAGGATTATGGCAGCTGTATCTGTTTTTGTGTTTTTGGCAAAGCGTTCAAAGTCATTCAAGTTCAATGACCTTGCCCTTCTCCTTGTGATCCTAAGCACACCGATGTTGAGCCTGCCTCATTCGTTGTAGCATGCAAACTATTTTTTATCATTTTGAATGCTAAGAAGCTGCACTTTCAGCTGGTGCGACTCACCAACCCATTCTCACTCCCAACTCGTCACATATTGACGTTTTTCAAGGTTCCCTCTACG
>NW_013967693.1:0-372 GCF_001266775.1 Austrofundulus limnaeus | reverse complement strand
TAGATATTAGTTAACCTGTAGTTATTAGTTAACCTGTTGGTGTTAACTTGCAGTTATTAGTTAACCTGTAGTTAGTTAACCTGTTAATGTTGTTAACTTGTAGTTATTAGTTAACTTGTTGTTAGTGTGTAGTTGTTAGTTAACATGTTGCTGGTTAGTTAACCTGTAGTTATTGGTTAACCTCTTGGTAACCTGTAGTCGTTAGTCAACCTATTGTTATTGGTTAACCTGTTGTTGGTTAGTTAACCTGTAGTTAGTGGTTAACCTGTTGTTAACCTGTAGTCGTTAGTTAACCTATGGTTATTAGTTAACCTGTAGTTGTTAGTTAACCTGTTGCTGGTTAGTTAACCTGTAGTTGTTAGTTAACCTGTT
>NW_013967692.1:0-372 GCF_001266775.1 Austrofundulus limnaeus | reverse complement strand
GAAATCAAAGTTTGTTTGTTTCTAACAGATGTGTTTCTTCAGGTGTGAGGAAGAGGAGTGTGCTGAGGATGAAGGTTCAGGTCTCACCTGCAGCTCGGAGCTGTGCAGCGTGGACTCTCTGGAGGTTCTGATGGTGTTGGAGTCCAGAGTCAGCCCACAGACCAGAGCCACACACAGGACGCTGTGATAAATCCACATGGTTCAGATGATCTGCAGCAGGTTCTTCTCTCACCTGGTGCTGCCTTCAGGTGCGTCAGGTTTTTATAACACTCCCTCCCTCTGATCCGTCCCCGGGTCTCAGAAGTCCTCTGTCTGCGTTTGAAGCACGACCGCATCAGTCGACAGAACCAGAACCAGAACCGCCTCCTCTTC
>NW_013967691.1:0-372 GCF_001266775.1 Austrofundulus limnaeus | reverse complement strand
TCAGAACCAGAACCAACCCCATCAGAACCCAAACCATTCAGAACCAGAACCAACCCATTCCCTGTAGACCGTCTGGTTTTGACAGAAACCAGCTAACATGCTAACGGAAATGAAGTCCAACAAAGTGACCAAAAAGTTCAAGGTCTGACCCAGTACCTGTTCTGACCCTTTTAATCCTGGTTCTGGTCCTAGTCCAGGTTCAGTGTCCGTGTTTCTTCTTCCTCTGTTGTGAATCTTTGCGGAAGTGCAGCTCAGGTGCGACACTCAGGTGAGTAAACCCTCTTAAAGGGGAAGTTTCAGTTCAGACACCTCCGACAGAAAAAAACAACTCTAACTTTTTTTTTTTTTTTTTTTTTTTTTTTTTTTTTTTAA
>NW_013967690.1:0-372 GCF_001266775.1 Austrofundulus limnaeus | reverse complement strand
ACAACTGTCCTCCTGCGTGTGCTCAACTGTCCTCCTGCGTGTGCACAACTGTCCTCCTGCATGTGCACAACTGTCCTCCTGCGTGTGCTCAACTGTCCTCCTGCGTGTGCTCAACTGTCCTCCTGCGTGTGCTCAATTGTCCTCCTGCGTGTGCTCAACTGTCCTCCTGCGTGTGCACAACTGTCCTCCTGCATGTGCACAACTGTCCTCCTGCATGTGCACAACTGTCCTCCTGCGTGTGCACAACTGTCCTCCTGCGTGTGCACAACTGTCTTCCTGTGCGTAACACTTTTGAGACAAACATCCCTGATGGGTAAAGGAACAACCCTGGCAGCGATGTGACGATCATAAAAACACTTTATAAACCTGAAT
>NW_013967689.1:0-372 GCF_001266775.1 Austrofundulus limnaeus | reverse complement strand
TCTGTGAAAGTGCAGAACATTTGTTTTTATATTATTACTGTGAATCTTAATAACTGATGTTAATGACAGTGAGTGCAGTGAGAACGTTCAGTGCAGAGTCCTGTGTTATTTCTTAGGTGTGCATAGAATCACCTCTAAATTGGCCTCATATGGAGACATGGAACCATGTGAAGTTAAATATATTGGCGATTAACGAAACACATTTTTTATTGGAATTTATCAAACCTAGGTCAGACATAATGAGAAAATATTTGAGGAGGCAGATTTTCAGTATATTTATAGAAACAAGTTGAGATGTAATGTTGAACAAATTAAACAGCTTTATTTTGAAGTTTATAAATGTAAATGTGCAGACGATACGTAAACCAAAAT
>NW_013967688.1:0-372 GCF_001266775.1 Austrofundulus limnaeus | reverse complement strand
ACTGTCTGAAATACAAATCAGCTGCCACAGCTGTATTATGCTCCATTTGCTGTTACTGTGCCAATAAACTGTTAACTGCATGTAATTTTAAAGATAATAAGTATATAGTTTGGGGTGATTTTCAATTGCTTCCAGTCCTCCGTACTCAAACGCCATAAAAAAATCACACAACTGTTTTTTGACTTGTGAATGAAGCCTCTTGTTCCAGGAGTTTCTCCCCCTCCCTCACTCTTTTAATAGCTGTCATACAATTTCATGTTTTCTAAAGTGCCAATATTGTGGGAAAATCCTTTCGGTATGATTTCTTTAGGAGGAAAATGAGACAACTGGCACAGAATGCAGTGTTTTGTTTCGAAACATCCAGTACAACTA
>NW_013967687.1:0-372 GCF_001266775.1 Austrofundulus limnaeus | reverse complement strand
TACTAGCATGGTGTACCTAATAAAGTGGCCGGTGAGTGTATGTGTCAACTTTGTGAGCTGGATAACTGGAATATAAGCAAAGGGCCAACTTCCATATGGGTTCCTTTGTGCTTAAGAAAAAAAGTTGCAAAATCAAAATTAAAGATGCCTGTCTCCATATATATCCATCTATCTTGTTAGCTGGATAACTTGAAAATAAGTGAGGTACCCACTTCTAGTTTTAATGACAGCATGTTTAAGAAAGCTCACTATTGAAAACTGGGTTGGTACAACCAAATCCAAGATGGTCACCTGGTCACTGGATCATTGGACCTCATGCAAGAGCATGTTCTTATTCTTATCCTAAATTTCTCTTACTTTTGTTCGTACAAA
>NW_013967686.1:0-372 GCF_001266775.1 Austrofundulus limnaeus | reverse complement strand
GTGTTTCCAAGTTAGAAAAAATGTTCTGATTTGTGTCCAACTGTTGTCATGGAGACCAAGACATGTCCATGTTGAGCTGCACATGAAACCAGAACATGTGAAGGATTAGAAAAGATCTGATTCAACTCTTTTCTTTTTTTTTATTCAGTTTGTCTGGCTGCATGTTATCAGAGATCAGCTGTTCTTCTCTGAGTAAGCTTCTAATGAAGCTTCGGCTTGATAAACCTGAGTGTAAATGAGTGATTGTGACAGATGTGGAGGTAAAAGTCAGTGAGGGAGTAGCTGAGAGTCATCCCCAACACATCCTCTGAGGGCTATCAGATGATGTCATAGCTTTCATGTCAGAGGTTAAAATGAAATCATGTCAGAGGT
>NW_013967685.1:0-372 GCF_001266775.1 Austrofundulus limnaeus | reverse complement strand
ATCCCTAACAGTGTTTCTCCACTTGGCTTCACAACAGCAGTGAAAATTATCTGCAGGATTAATCCAGCTCATGTCGTCTCTTCTGTGATCTGACCTGTTGTGACTGTCACGGACCAAAGTGCAACTCAGTTTTGAAAACGTTCACTGAGTTGAAGTCATTTTTGTGCAGGTAAAGGTCAATTAGCTGTGGTGGCCATCTTGAATTAGGTTGAGTTAAAGAGGGGGTATTACGCAAAATCGAATTTTTGAGCTTTTTATCATGTTATGATGTCATTCTCAGACCAAAAACACACCCAGACTGTTGCTTTGACTCATTCATGCACGTTGGAGAAATCCTAAAAAGGGGCAGTATCAGGTAAAATCAACTTTTTT
>NW_013967684.1:0-372 GCF_001266775.1 Austrofundulus limnaeus | reverse complement strand
CTAAAGTTATACATGTGTAATTCTGTAAGTAAAACTACTGTGATTTTTAATAACACTTGTGCAGTACTCATATTGTTACCAACAACCCTGAAACCTTTAATTTTCTGATGTTTTTGTGAACTCTAATGTCTTCAGGACATTTCTTAATGTTCACTTCTGAACTGTTCCTTCTGTTTGACTTCTCATCTGTGTTCTAGGAGTCATTGGAAACCACGCCTTTGTTTCTGGTGTGGATCTTCATGTGTCTGTTAAGGTTTGATTTAATGCTAAACCTTTTTTCACAAACATCACAGGTAAATGGTTTCTGTCCTGTGTGGATCCTCATGTGTGTGTTTAAGCTTGATTTAACACTAAAATTTTTTACACAAACAT
>NW_013967683.1:0-372 GCF_001266775.1 Austrofundulus limnaeus | reverse complement strand
TGCTTGAATAAACAGATTTCTTCCCAAGAAACACGATAGATTCATATGATCAGATGGTAATAAAAGATTACGTTCTCGCACGTTATTTTGTCTTGCATTAGTGTAACTGACCGAGAGCTCCGAGAAGCTCTTTTGTTTTGCCATAATGTGTATTTTTCCACTTTGCTCCCAGAGTTGCGGTTTGCTGCCCGTCCATTACTCGGATGCGCTCCGACAGGCAGCTCTGACACTCTCACCCTCTCACGTTTCCTCTTTTCTCTTTTCTGTGCCGCTGTAAGAAAACACTGCCTGCTGCTTCAGATGATGTTGTGTCTGAACGAAGCACCAGTGGTTCTGCTGCAGGCTGCTGTCCCGCTGCATTGGATATAATCC
>NW_013967682.1:0-372 GCF_001266775.1 Austrofundulus limnaeus | reverse complement strand
CAGACACAAAGAAGTTATATAGGTATGTATTTTGATTTAATTATCTGGACTGGATTTTAAAGGGGACAGGTCAGGCAAAAAACACCTTTTAAGCTGTTAAATGCATTTTGCTGTGTAGTTGGGAGTCTGTAGGAGCGCAGAGAAGTTGAATTTAATCTCTCCTAGTGCTGCATAGATATCTTTATATTCTGTATAAGTCATATTTTTCAACTTGTTCAGTTTTATTTACTTTCTATGATTTTTCGGAACTATTATGTCGAATTATTTGTGATGGAACATCTAAATAAGGTCTGGTCTTCCCAACTACAACTTGGTGGTCTTCAGTCTTCTCTGGTTCTGGGTCAGACTGCTCCAACCTGGAAGGCTGGATGG
>NW_013967681.1:0-372 GCF_001266775.1 Austrofundulus limnaeus | reverse complement strand
GAACAGAACTGGGTCATTTTTATTTTAACTGACAGCTCAGAACAGTGGTCCTCGATCCTGGTCATAGTGGACCACTGCTCCTCAGCAGGTCTTCAAGTCCCACAGAAGCCTGTTCATCAGTCATTCAGTTCATGCTGATGCAGAGAAACCTCTACAACAGGAGGAATAGTGGTCCTCCAGGACCAGGATTGTGGATTAGAAGCTTTCGGGGGGGTCACAGACTCTAATCCCCTGAGCATTACATTAAAATGTGGGGTGGGAAAGGTGAAGCACCCACACCTGCCCCACCCTGGGCTCCCTGCTCCCCTGGGCATCCCAGACAGCAGCTCCCAGCCTCCTGCTAGGAAGGGCATCAGGAATAAAACAACTGAT
>NW_013967680.1:0-372 GCF_001266775.1 Austrofundulus limnaeus | reverse complement strand
CATTTCCTCCTCGCGACGCGGTGCGTATCAAATCAGATCGTCTTTTAAAAAACATTAAACTGTGTCATATACTTTTTACCATGTCTTTGGATGTACTTGGCCTAACAACACGATTTAAAAACTGATTTAAAGTTCGTGGTCTCTGCTTTTCAATCGAGAGTCAGAGAGGGCAGATTTTTTGAGGTAAAGTTTTTTTCTTTCTTCTTAAACTTTATTTAGGTCAGCCAGCATTGACAACCCTCTGTGGATGACATAATCGGCTTCGCCACATGGCGAAGGATGCATAAATCCTGCAACACAACAAATCAGTAAGGAAATTTGTTGCCAACGCTTTTAATAATCGATTTTTATTGAATAAACATAACTCTTTAT
>NW_013967679.1:0-372 GCF_001266775.1 Austrofundulus limnaeus | reverse complement strand
TTTCCTTGTCTTTCATTACTATTAGCTTTTAGCTATCTTTCTGCTATGTTTAGCATTTTGCTAGTCCTTTCTCACATTTAGATTTTTCTTTGTCTTTCACTAGCATTAGCTTTTAGCTACTTTTCAGCTAAGTTTAGCATTTGGCTACATTTTCATGTTTAACTTCTTGCTAGCCTTTTTTACTTTTAGCTTTTTCTTAGTCTGTCCCTACAATTAGCTTTTAGCTACTTTTCTGCTACATTTAGCATTTGGCTCTAATGCTTAACTTCTTGCTAAACCTTTGTTACTTTTAGCTTTTTCCTAGCCTTTCACTACCATTACCTTTTAGCTACATTTCTGCTTCATTTAGGATTTGGCTCTAATGTTTAGTTT
>NW_013967678.1:0-372 GCF_001266775.1 Austrofundulus limnaeus | reverse complement strand
GTCTGTGAGGCAAAACCCCCATTTGTTCAAGTTCCCATTGCCAACCACAACAGACATGATGTGACACTGATCCACAAAACAGCGCTAGGCACTGTTGAACCAATTTTAGGTGTCATCCAAACTGATGCACCAAATCACCAGGAGCCAAACACGCTATCAGGTGCACATCAGGACAGCACTGAGAAAGTGGACCTTAAATGGGAACCTCCGGTGGATGTTACTCACCTGACAGAGGAGCAACAAAAGATTGTTAAGAAAATGCTGAAGGAAGAATCAGGAGCATTTGCACAAGACGAAAATGACATGGGGTGCATTTCAAGTTTAGAAATGACAATAACACTCAAGGACAATACACCGATCCAAAGATCATAT
>NW_013967677.1:0-372 GCF_001266775.1 Austrofundulus limnaeus | reverse complement strand
TTGCAGGACTAAGTGGCCACGGTACAGTCTGCCAAATATAAAATCAATAGACAGTATCTCAGTCCGACCTCCTCCTGCTGAATCCATCAAAAAAATTAACGATTCCTCAGTAAAAGATGCAGCACGGCAACACCGGAGAACCCGAGTGCGTGAGCAGATTTGTGCGGTCGCTGTGCGTTTTTGCACAAAGCTCGCTTTAATGGGCCTTACAGACAGGATTCAATATGGAAACGGCTCAACAGTAAGGGACGTTTGTGTGTGCTCATCAGGTTGTTAGGCTCACTGCTAACGTTCTGTAACTGAGAGTGAGCAACCAGGACAGTGTGTGTGTGTGTGTGTGTGTGTGTGTGTGTGTGTGTGTGTGTGTGTGTG
>NW_013967676.1:0-372 GCF_001266775.1 Austrofundulus limnaeus | reverse complement strand
GTTTTAATACAGTTAGCTATGAAACTTTGGTTTGGATGGAAAGTTTGGACTCTGTGGGATTTATGGGGAAACAAACTTGCTGTTAGTTATGTTAGGAAAGCTATGACGAGTTCATGTTCTTATTAAAACTAAAAGAAATGCATGAGAAGCCAAGAATTTTAACCCTCCTGTTTGTTTCTGAGGAACAGCAATGATAATTCCTGGCTGGGTTAGTTTACCCTGAGGAATGTTTAATCATGCAGTAGAGTCAGAAACCAAAGGAAATCCCCCAAAACACTTTTGTGTCTGAAAATTAACTCAATTACTGACCATTTCAATCAATATGTGTGCATTGATGTTTTTCTATTTCTCACAGATCAATGAGGATATTTC
>NW_013967675.1:0-372 GCF_001266775.1 Austrofundulus limnaeus | reverse complement strand
GATTAGCACTGGGTTGTTTAATATTTACTGGAATCACTGGTCTGTGACAGTGATTCCAGTAATATTTTTGGCAGAACTGTGCTCACCAGGAACTCTGTTACAACATAAAAACATTTCCTCAGATTTCATCCTCCTCAAAACTCAGAGTCTTTGAGTAATAAACTTATCAGAGCTGAGGACAGGTTTTCAGTTGATGCTTTTGTGCACGCAGCAGAGCTTCTCCTTCATGCGGTTCTGTCAAGACCTGCTTCTGAGTTTATTAAAAGACGGTGGCTAATCACAGGCGTAATTTGTTAGGGGGGTTATGACCCCCACAATAATTTGATCTAGTTAATGTAACCCCCGCAATAAAATGACATCATTTACTCAAAC
>NW_013967674.1:0-372 GCF_001266775.1 Austrofundulus limnaeus | reverse complement strand
ACTGTCATGGTTTCTAGTGAATGGGAGGCAAAACAGGCTCTAAACCAGAAGGAAGCACCTGTTCTCCGTCAGCTGACTACCAGCTCCAAAAGCAGTGGCGGTTTGATGCATTTTTAACCAAAAGACACTTAATTTTTGCAGAAGGAAGGCTCAAGTGTCTGACAGCACATTTAAAGAAACAGACAGACACATTATGAAACATTACAGAGGAAATTACAGAGACAGCAAAGGTCAAAGAGCTGAAGCAAAGAATGAAACAAAGCAGGTTTGGTGCCTGGCATCCAAATCACAGTTTTGTGTTTGTTTTGGCCAAACCTTAAAAAAAGAATTGACACGCCTTCACACTCAATGGGCCTCATGCAAGAACCGTTC
>NW_013967673.1:0-372 GCF_001266775.1 Austrofundulus limnaeus | reverse complement strand
CAGGCTTGTAAAACTTCATTAAATATTTGGGAGCATCTTTTATCTTTTGAATACTTCAGTGCTGAATGATAAAATATGCTTGTTAAACACATGAAGGGAGCTGCTTTTCCTGACCCTTGCTGGGAAACTGAGAACATTTTCATCTGCACCACACAGCCTCACAGAGGACTCTCCGCCCTCTTATAAAGCTCTAAGTGGTTTTTAATGGCACCCCAGATCGGACCGTTTAAACAGCTGGCTCCTCATCGCTCAAGAGGTTCAGTTAAAAAGGGCCTGCAGTTCATCTACAGCAACATGTTCAAACAGTGGATGACACACTCATAACAGCTTGCTGAACCCCTACCCCTACCCACCATCTTCATTCTGGCAACT
>NW_013967672.1:0-372 GCF_001266775.1 Austrofundulus limnaeus | reverse complement strand
GTTAGTGTAGTTGTTAGTGATAGTGCAGTTGTAGGTGTTGGTGATAGTGCAGTTGTAGGTGTTGGTGATAGTGCAGTTGTAGGTTTTGGTGATAGTGCAGTTGTAGGTGTTGGTGTTAGTGCAGTTGTAGGTGTTGGTGTTAGTGCAGTTGTAGGTGTTGGTGATAGTGTAGTTGTAGGTGTTGGTGATAGTGTAGTTGTAGGTATTGGTGTCAGTGTAGTTGTAGGTGTTGGTGTCAGTGAAGTTATAGGTGTTGGTGATAGTGAAGTTATAGGTGTTGGTGATAGTGTAGTTGTAGGTGTTGGTGTTAGTGCAGTTGTAGGTGTTGGTGTTAGTGTAGTTGTAGGTGTTGGTGATAGTGTAGTTGTAGGT
>NW_013967671.1:0-372 GCF_001266775.1 Austrofundulus limnaeus | reverse complement strand
TGTCCTGAGAGTGGAGGTGAGTTGATTCAGGGGAGCTGCAACTCTGCTGTAGTCTTTCATGAACCTCCGGTAAAAATTTGCGAACCCCAGGAAATGCTGTCATTGTTTGCAATCTGTGGGTGTAGGCCATTCAGATACCGCACAGACCGGATTGGTGCGGTATTGCCCCCTCTCAAAAATGAACCCTAAAAAGGACACAGTGGTAACATGAAAAATCACACTTATCAGCCTTAACAAAAAGCTGATTTTCACAAAGGCGCTGGAGGACTGTGCGGACATGGGTTTCATGCTGTTTATGATCATGAGAAAAAATGAGAATATCGTCTAGGTAGACGAAAACAAACTCACCGAGGAAATGTCTTAGCACATCAT
>NW_013967670.1:0-372 GCF_001266775.1 Austrofundulus limnaeus | reverse complement strand
TCCTTAACTGAAAATTCACCTTACAACTTGATAGCAGCTATTTGTCTAAACTGTAGTCCAAACCTCAGCATCAGTCTGTCCATTCCTCAAAAAATAAAACATCTTAGAGTATTTTGGACCTTCTGGACACAGTCCCTCCCACAGTGCCGACAAATAAATTTCCCTGAAACTTGAGCAACATGGGGAAACAGACGTTCACGCACTGCATGGAAGGCAGTCCTGCTGAGATGTATAATGCCTCTTCATCTAACATTAATGCATCACTTTGGTAAAATTGCTCACCTGCTCCAGTGGCTGAAGTATTGTGTGTCTAAGTTTTCTTCCACAGCTGCCTCCCAGCCATCCCTCTGACTCTGTCTGTTCACAATAACT
>NW_013967669.1:0-372 GCF_001266775.1 Austrofundulus limnaeus | reverse complement strand
AAACATTTTGTTGACTCCAAACAATGGAAACATTGTGTTACATCTCCATAGAAGGCTCAGTGTAATATTTGTAGCCAGTTTTGAATTGGGAACTGAAAGAAACTGTCACAGAATCACATGAAGCATCAACAGCTTTGGATATTTATAGAGACACAAAGAAAATGACAAAATTCTAATTCTAAGTAAAATGATAGTAAAGGACTGGACCAAAGTCTACAAAGAACATGTAGCCTTTTTGTGTTGTATACAGAGTCTGTGTTTTTCAGAGAGCATGTTGTCTTGATCTAATGCTGTTACCTTGAATGTACTCAAATGTCAAAGCTCCTTCATTTAACTACTTGAGCACTGTTTTATTTTAAAAGAATAAAAGGC
>NW_013967668.1:0-372 GCF_001266775.1 Austrofundulus limnaeus | reverse complement strand
CATTAAACCTGCTACTTTATTCTTTAATCTACAAAAGGTAAGATCTTCATTGTTCATAACCTTTCCAAGGAACCACATCAAACTATCTGAATGATCTCTTAATAGAGAGTGTATGTTTGTGTTTTTCTGGTGATCAGCTCCTGATAATTACGAGACAGCAAGAGGCATTGTGAGGGTCCACTATGACCATTCAGCCCAACCGTGACAGGGAGTCTGGATGGCCAGCAAAAGCATCTGAATTCATGCATGGACTTAATCAATGATGCAAACACACACAAACATTAACCATACACAAACACACACATGGACACTCAAAAACTGATAAAATCTATATATGGACTATATTTACCAAATTTTACTTTCATTTACTCA
>NW_013967667.1:0-372 GCF_001266775.1 Austrofundulus limnaeus | reverse complement strand
CTTTAAATGTCTTTGTACCAGATTTCCTAATAAAAATGTTCTTAATAGTTATTATATAGAACAATTTTTACCTCCATGAATATAAAAATGTACCCAATATTCCAATATTCCCACCTTGTAGCTGTCATTTCCCACACTCCTTCGCCTTTTTTCCCCCAAAGCGGCGCTGTGTGAAGTCCAAATGAAACCGAGATATTCATGGCTTCTCTCCATGAACATAAAGAGCTGGACCTTCTGCCCCTGCCATTCAATTAGCCACAGTGACCAGTGTGTGTATGTTTCCCCGAGTGTGTGTGAACGAGAGAGTGCAAACTATTGCCCTGTCTGAGCAGCCAACCTCAACTAAGGGCCAGACTCAAACAGCGGCTTAAA
>NW_013967666.1:0-372 GCF_001266775.1 Austrofundulus limnaeus | reverse complement strand
TTTTCCCAGTCAAGGTCAGAACTTTTTGCTGAGACCTGTCTTTAAGCGTCCTCAGAAACTTCTCACTCTTTGTAAAGAGAAAACTGTTTTAAACTGAATGCTTACGTCTGTGTCTGGTTTATATCTTTTTAAGGGGTAATTTAATGTCCACTCTGACACTGTCCACCTGTTGTTTTAATACAGACACATTGTTGAAGAGTTCAGGGGTCAGATTTTTAAAGGATTGCATGGAAACCATACTAAAAGTGAACATATGGCCAAAAGGCAAAAATGGTGTACGCCCCCCCAAAAAATCTGATTTATAAAACCGTGCGTACGCATGTTTCTGCGCACTTTTCCTTCACAGATTATAGCTGCATCTCAGAGTTTGCT
>NW_013967665.1:0-372 GCF_001266775.1 Austrofundulus limnaeus | reverse complement strand
CAGCTGTCGTTGGGTCACCACCACTCTGCAGACACTAAACAGTGAAAACACCAGGATCGATCCTGTCGGCCTCTTTTTAACCAACAGCTTCACTTAGACTCATTTTAACACACAAAAACACAGAGGATTGTGTTGCAGCATGAGGTCACCATGTCGCAAACGTTACAAAGATTAAGAGTGAGATGAAAACTGGTCAGACGTAAAGCGATGAGGGTGAGGAGGGGAATTTAGCAACACAGCTGATATTTTTCTGCCATCACTACACAACATCTGTAAATAATGATCCATTAGGATTTATGCCTGTTTTTGTGTCTGTCAGCAAAATATCTCATGAAGCATTCAAAGGATTTTATTCCCACTCTCAGCTGAGAG
>NW_013967664.1:0-372 GCF_001266775.1 Austrofundulus limnaeus | reverse complement strand
ATTTACAAGGTTCCTCTAAGCAAAAAGCAAAATTAAATCTGATCATGCTGAAATTTTCACTCAAGGCTGAACGTGTTCATTAACAAAGGTTTGAGTGTGATAAGTTTGTTTTTCATGCAAACTCAGTCACGTTCTTTAAGCGTGTCCATAAAGTAAAGCATGATCATGTAGGCTGTGGATGTGGCCATTTTAAAGGAAGGCCAGTAGTTATTGAGATGCAAGGCAATCAGCATCACAATCTCACTCTGACCGCTCCAAGAAGTGCTTGTTGAAGCAGTTTCTAGCTGCTGTAATCATGCTTTATTGTCAGATTAATAAACTACAATAGTGAAATGCTTTCAAATAAGACATGTAGATGAAACTAAAATGTGG
>NW_013967663.1:0-372 GCF_001266775.1 Austrofundulus limnaeus | reverse complement strand
CTCTAACCAACTGTTTCTCAGTCATTACATAAATAACACCCTTGCACATGTATTTTTCCACCCTTAAAGACTGACTGTAAATATTCTGCCCTTTACGATATTTATCATACATGCACATTATGCACATTGCTAGAAATGACTTAATTTGACTGAATTACACAACCCCTTGGATCACGAGTCTGTCATGACTTTTTTCTTTGTAATTTTCTGCACAGTGTCTTATTTTCATCTTTATTGCCTTGTACAGTATTTTTATTACTATTTTTTGTTCTATTATTATTGTTATTATTGTTATTGTTGCATAGCAATATATTGTTTGTGAATTGATGTTTCTACTGCTGCTGTTGCTCCTGAATTTCCCCTCTGCTTTAC
>NW_013967662.1:0-372 GCF_001266775.1 Austrofundulus limnaeus | reverse complement strand
GCGTAAAGTACTCCAAAATTAACATTATGTTACTTATCAATGTACAGATTATGTTTCACATAATTAACATGTAAAGGTCCACATAATTACACAGTCCTCTGTGTGAAAAAACATCTTCACGTAAAAATCATAGAATAAAGTTTGAATGAGACTGAAGAGTTTCTGTTGAGATGACAGAAATCTGCCTTGGAAATGGACCTATTCAAACTAGCTGTTAGCTTGTCCTCATGAGAACTTCTCCAAAGTGAGGTTGTTCAGACTGCTGCAGGTAAGACACTGACACTAGAAGTTACTACACAGAACCCCACTTAAAAAAGACTAAGCTATTTATTTTAGAAAAGTGCACATTTTAAACCAGCTCATGTTCTCAGC
>NW_013967661.1:0-372 GCF_001266775.1 Austrofundulus limnaeus | reverse complement strand
AAATAATACCTACATTTTTATCCCCAATTATAGAATATTTGACACCATTTGAACTTTTACCTCAGTGAGGTAGTCAAACTGCGGTTTTAGTTAAAAAGAACGAGCTTCAACTGTAGCTAGATATGAGCGTAATCTGCATAGGAGCATTAAGAGATGTTAAACCGTCTAAAGATGGAGCCTAAACGGAGCATGCAGATGGAAAATAAAATGTTTCCAAGAAAAGATCCTTGGGGAACTCCATGTTTGAGGTGGGCTGATGAGGAAACAGATTCTCTGAGACTCAGAGAGAAACTCCTGTTAGTCTCATATGGAGCATTTGGTGCCACAGGGCTCCAGTCAGGACATCAGAATACTGTGATTGTGTCAAAGGCA
>NW_013967660.1:0-372 GCF_001266775.1 Austrofundulus limnaeus | reverse complement strand
TATAACTAAAGAGGTCAGTTGGCTTTATGTAGCTGCTAATATAATAAAATCTAAACCTCATTTATCGGGATGCTAAAATACAGGCTTTTTTAATATTTGAAGTGTTGTTGTTTTGTGTTTTAATGTTAACTATTACCTCTGATATTTAACGGTTTGTAAATATGCTAAAAATGTATTTAAAAAATACTTATTAGCTTTGCTTGGGCTGCTACCATCTTACGTTTGTGATGTAATCACATGAAAAAAAACGTTGATTTACATTCATTTACATTTACATTCACACTCCTTGCGTTCAAATGATTATTTCTTGCTTTCTGTCCCATTTCTCCGTACAGAATATGGGAAAAGGGCCTTTGTTTACTCTGCTCCATC
>NW_013967659.1:0-372 GCF_001266775.1 Austrofundulus limnaeus | reverse complement strand
AGGCCCATAATGAATAAAGATGGGAGCCTCAGCGAGGATTAATGCGTCTCATATGAAGACAAAAAGCACCGCTTCTAGTTTTTCTGCTTCCT
Source organism: Austrofundulus limnaeus (assembly GCF_001266775.1). Lineage (NCBI taxonomy): Eukaryota > Metazoa > Chordata > Actinopteri > Cyprinodontiformes > Rivulidae > Austrofundulus > Austrofundulus limnaeus. Next base: position 280 of record NW_013967659.1, on the reverse strand, counting down.
CTTTAAAGGGATAGTCCGGTCATTTCTGAAGCAGCGCTCTATCTCATATCCACACTCAGACCGATAACGGTTTGACAAACATCTGTTCAGAAATAAGCACTTAAAGGATGAGGCGCCTCTGAAGAGGCCCTGCACCACCAGTTGCTGCACCTTTGCCCTGAATTGTTATCTTAAAGGAGACCTAATATGGGGTCCAAGAAAAGTTAGGATCCATCTGTGGGCTCTGCAAAACATCTTCATTTGATTTAATTCACTAAATTAATCTCAGATAATGAAATTT
>NW_013967658.1:0-372 GCF_001266775.1 Austrofundulus limnaeus | reverse complement strand
GGTTTCAAATAATTAAAGTCAATGTGGGCAAAGGTCTGTTTCTGTAAAATGCTCTCCAGTGCACCAGGTTTTTTTCAGCTCATGATTTATTTGCTCTTTGCATCTGCAGTCAATTAAAACAGTCACAAAATTATCATAACGCTGTATTCTTCTTAAAACTTTAAAGCCACAAAATATTATCTGACAACTCTTTAATGCTAACCTAAAAATTGCTGCACTGACATGTGAAAACATTTAACTACTTAAAAAAATGTTTTTATTACATTTCACACTTAAGCATGTCACTTTTGTTACAGACAGTGTGTTTTAAAGATGAAGATGGGTTACTGTTGACATTAGGACACAAAATGTCAAGACCAAAAAGTCATATTT
>NW_013967657.1:0-372 GCF_001266775.1 Austrofundulus limnaeus | reverse complement strand
TGTACCAGGCGAAGTATACTTCAGAGCGTCTGAAAGACGATATAAAAGGCTGGTTATACGCGCTGGGGAGGGCGTACACGTCAAGGATTCGTGTCTAAGTATGTTTCGCTGTTAAAAAAAAACAAACGTTGTTCATAATGTGTTTAACAGAAAATATGTTCCATAATAAATGTATATATTTTCTCAAACAAAATGGGTTTATGTGTTTTGTATACAAATGATTCATATTGTATAAATATGGTTTTACAAAATTCACGTTTCAATTTAATGCGTTATAAAAGTGTTATTTACGGCTCATAGGAAAAAAATGGTGGTAACAATTATTTAATTCAAATACACAAAAAAAACCACTCTCGATTGTTATTGTATTTA
>NW_013967656.1:0-372 GCF_001266775.1 Austrofundulus limnaeus | reverse complement strand
GTTGTAATAAATACAGGGCTGTTTTTTGTTGGCACAGTTTACCGAGGTGAGCTCAGTGTGGTGGCCGACATCAGGAGAAGAAAATGCTTTTCTCCTTTCATTCTTTAAAATAAGTCCAAACTAATTCCCTCAAATGTATAAATGTGTAAAATGTACTGTTCTCAAAGGCAGGAACTGTTCTCGGTAAACGTTCAGTAAATCTTTGAAGTAGTTTTTAAAACTTGTTCCTGCAGGTTTAATCTGAGAGAACATCATGATGGTGTCCAGTTCTGTCAGATGTTTCAGGAACTTGCCATCCTGCAGTTTTTGTAGTAAAGTTGCTGTTTTTACCACATCCAGTTAAAATCAGCTGAAAGATGTCAGAGTAGAAAC
>NW_013967655.1:0-372 GCF_001266775.1 Austrofundulus limnaeus | reverse complement strand
AACATGCAGGTTTTATGTAGAAAAAAATCAAGTTAAATTTAACCTTCATTTGCAGTCTTGAGAAGTAAAATGTGAGTTGATATAAAAACAGTTGACTATGAATGTTTGCACTTTGAGAAAATATGAGAGAAAAACAGAACATTTGCATTGGGACACATATTTGAGGATACATTTTAAAACGTTTTCATGTAAAATCTGAATAAGATGAGCAAAGACTACATGACCAAAAACACGGCAAATATTTAGTAAATTGTGGACATCACCACACTCTAAATCAACATTCTGGGGTAAAATAATCTTCCAAACTCATAAAACATAAACTGTGACAATATAAATTTAAAGTCGTTAAACTTTAAATGAGCACCACAGAGA
>NW_013967654.1:0-373 GCF_001266775.1 Austrofundulus limnaeus | reverse complement strand
TCCTCCTCCTCCTCCTCCTCCTCCTCCTCCCAGGGGAACTTCCCAAGATCTGAGGCTTATTGTCAAAAACGCAGCCTTGTCTCCGCTCCCCACCTGAATCTTATATTGTTTCTCCTGTCTTCACTCGCAGAACATGTCATTCCTCAGCGGGCGGACCCTCTCCGGTGAGCCGCATGATGATCTGGAGGAATTCGCTGCGGATCGCTCGGCTCGGTCCGGTTGCTGCCCCCCTCCTCTCCGGCTGTCCGCCCGGTGTCCGCGGAGGTCACACGCTGGAAGTCCATCGGGGACGCGCTCGCGCCTGCCGACTCCCCCCTCTCTCCCTCTCTGTCGCTCTCTCTCTCGTGCTGTCAGAATATATTTATTTATTATT
>NW_013967653.1:0-373 GCF_001266775.1 Austrofundulus limnaeus | reverse complement strand
CCCAGTCCAAGGACTAGTTTTAGACAGAGAAGTTTCACAAATGATCAGAGAAGATACCAACCGGTGGCAAATGGAGGAACGACTGCGCAAGTATTCAAATCAGAATTTTAAATGTTCACGAAACCGCTATTCAGTGCTATATTCTTCAATGTTTTCAGCTGATACTAAATTGGACGTGTCTACACGTAGTATAAGGACCTGGGTGTCAATGCGCCTCAGAGGCCCCGGTTTCGGAGGCCACGAAGCCGTTCTCTGGCTGGTGCGCGTACCCCGCTTCGAGCTGCACACTATTGCAAGCTGTTGGGGCCATAAATCGGGCGTATATTTACGTGCAAATCCTGACGCGCGGTGCGTATATTTACGTGCAAATACT
>NW_013967652.1:0-373 GCF_001266775.1 Austrofundulus limnaeus | reverse complement strand
GAGTGACAGATATCGATAGTGTTTTCAAAACGTGACAAATTAAAATTTTGTGATACTCTTTGTGGTTATTAATTAATTTTTGTGTCATCGTTTGTCTGTAAAATGTCAGTTATTTTTTTCCTGTTTGCTATTGTTTAAACCATGACCAGGTGGTTGCCAACCGGGATGCGAGGCGTCCTTAAACATGTCTTCTCAGAGGTTGTGAAAATATCAATTTATTGTTTGTACGTATATAAAAATCACCACAACAAATCAATTTGAATAGTTTAAACTCTGAAAAAGTCAGTTCTTCCTTTTTTCTCTTTTCCAAATGAAAGTCTGGAAAACTTAATTATTTTATTATTTTGATAAAGCGATAAAGGTTGAATGGGTG
>NW_013967651.1:0-373 GCF_001266775.1 Austrofundulus limnaeus | reverse complement strand
GGCCCAACGACAAAGATTTTTGAGATTTCTTAACCTTTTTTTTTAAACAGCTAGTCAACCTAATGGACATTTTATGTTATTTATTTATTTTTATCTATATATATATATATTTTGTCTGTGGGGGGAAACCAGAGTACCCGGAGAAAACCCACACAATCATCAAGACGATGTAATGGAGTGGAGCACAACATGTGGCCAGTGAGAGAAACAAGTGGTGGCAGCTGATAGGAAGAAGAGGACTAAGAGAGATGTACTTTGGAGTTTGGCTTTAGGGTTTGGTACCTGTGAGCTTACATTTAGTGAAAGGGCTCAGGGCAGGCTGGAGAAATGAACGACTAACTTTCAAGAAACAGAGTGATGATGTCACTGATGG
>NW_013967650.1:0-373 GCF_001266775.1 Austrofundulus limnaeus | reverse complement strand
TATTCTGTTTTGTGTAAACCAAAGATCAAAGTGAAGTTCAGGGACTTTTCATGAGTTTTTAAGAAGATTCACACAGAAAGATATGTTTTTTTCTCCACTATTATCCAGTAAAGGATGCATTTAGATGAACATGGGTGATTACATTACCCTAACTCAAAGATTCCAACATGAATAAGCTGGATACACTGTATATCCCTTTTAGACGAACTCATATCCATGAAAAGTTTGAGCCATATGTCCTGGAGTGCGTCGGTTGAGGCGCTATCCATGGTGCTGAACCGGAGCTGCTTGTTTTGGAGCCCTCAAGGAGCGCTTCAGGGGCAGACCCCCCCTTCTTAAAGTTTAACGACTTTGATCTCGGCCTTGTCTATTT
>NW_013967649.1:0-373 GCF_001266775.1 Austrofundulus limnaeus | reverse complement strand
AACAGTAGCAGAAAGGAAGCTAAACGCTAACAGTAGCAGAAAGACGACAACAGAAGCAGAACAGGAGAAAATCTTTGTAGATAAAGAGAAATAATTAAAAATGTAGAAGTCAGAGCACCTCCTGCTGCATGAGCCGAACATTTAAACATTATCAGCTAAAAGACCTGAAAACACCGACTCAGCAGATTTCTGCTGCTTCATCAGCTCCAACATCTTACCTGGCACCCTCATCCTGCTGGAGCCCACAGGTACAAGACCCAACTGACCCGGCAGTCCAGTCCTCCTGAACCCCACAACAGTCCAGTCCTCCTGAACCCCAGTCCTCCCGAACCCCACAACAGTCCAGTCCTCCTGAACCCCAGTCCTCCCGAAC
>NW_013967648.1:0-373 GCF_001266775.1 Austrofundulus limnaeus | reverse complement strand
CAACAATTCAGAGGATTAAGGCTTCTCTCTGGTGTGGATTCTTTGATGAATCTTCAGATTATCCTTTCTTGCAAATCACTTCTCACAGTGGTCACAGGTGTGGGGCTTCTCACCAGTGTGAATGCGTTGATGAACCTTCCGGTGACCCCTTGTTTTGAATCCCTTCCCACAGTGTTCACAGAGGTAGGGCTTCTCACCAGTGTGAGTACAAAGATGAGCCTTCGGATCTCCCGCTTGTGTGAATGCCTTCCCACGTGGTCACAGGTGTAGGGCTTCTCACCAGTGTGAATGCGTTGATGAACCTTCCGGTGACCCCTTGTTCTGAATCCCTTCCCACAGTGGTCACAGATGAAAGGCCTCTCTTCAGGGTTGT
>NW_013967647.1:0-373 GCF_001266775.1 Austrofundulus limnaeus | reverse complement strand
CGTTAGCCATTAGCTTCACCAGCCGATCACACGTCACATGGTTTCTGAGCACTCCAGTTGTTCTATATAACCTCCTTGTTGTGAAATGATCACTGCTCCACGTAGTGACAGTATAAAAAGGCCTAAATATGTTTTAAAAGTCAATTTGGAAAATATTCATTAGGAAAATAGTCATTGCTAGCAGCAGCCAAAGTTTATGGCCAGGGCAGCTTGGTGAACTTGTGCCCCTGTTGGTGCATAACTGGCCTTTTCATAATGCTCCAGAGGGTTCAGCATTATAAAACTCAGCAATTTTAAAATATTGAAAATATGTGGGACAAAAAAATCCAGATGCATGAAAATTTGGCCCGCTAGTGCCATCTTGATCACAGAC
>NW_013967646.1:0-228 GCF_001266775.1 Austrofundulus limnaeus | reverse complement strand
GGTCTAAGGGTTCCATCCTTCTTGCCTACAAAGAAGAATCCAGCTCCGGCAGGTGAAGAAGAAGGACGAATGATGCCATTCTTGAGTGAGTCAGTGATGTAGGATTCCATGGCTTTACTCTCAGGTTGAGACAGAGGATATAAACGACCTCTTGGTGGTGTGGTACCAGGAAGAAGATCAATAGAGCAGTCATAGGGTCTATGTGGTGGTAAGGAGGAGGCTTTGGAC
>NW_013967645.1:0-373 GCF_001266775.1 Austrofundulus limnaeus | reverse complement strand
TCCTAAGTGCCGTTGCCACTTCTACTGTCCTCATTTAGAGAGAAAAATGAAAACTGGTGAGTCACAAGAACTTAACAGCTTCACAGCTTGACTTGAAACCTTAAAACCAGGTTAGATTACAGCTCTCTTCTGTAATCGCATGACTTTTGAAATACTGTCAGTATTTTAATGTTACCTTGTAAATAATTACTTTTTTTCTAGAACTGTTCAACTTTAATCTTAGCTTAAAATTATACAAGTTAATTCTCCAAAGTTAATCTTGGTAATTTTTAAAACTAGAATGTTCTGTCCATTCTTTTGCAAAAGAATGTGTTTTCAATTTAATCAAATTGTTGACAGCTTCTGTCTTTCTAAACAGTTATCTACTCCAAAT
>NW_013967644.1:0-373 GCF_001266775.1 Austrofundulus limnaeus | reverse complement strand
TATTATAAGAGTTAAGTCGCATGTGTGATGTCATATCTGTGAGACAGCCGTCAGTCCTGCCAAGGGAGTGGTGTGTGATTTGGGAAAACATCATAAATTGGAAAGATGACCAGGAAATAACCTTGAATGTTAATAGATAATGCTTTCATAAGTTCAATATTGTAAAAGGGGAACCTTTTAGAATAATTGACCCTATTGCCTTGAAGGAGGTTTGCGCTCTTCGAGTGCTTTTACTTATATTTTAGAGTTTTTATTTATTATTTCAATTGTTATTTCCATAATGTCATCAATACTTACAGACATTTCATCAATTTTCCTACATTTATTTCCTTATCAATAAATAGAGCTACTCCACCACCTCTTCCATTACTTC
>NW_013967643.1:0-373 GCF_001266775.1 Austrofundulus limnaeus | reverse complement strand
AATGTGGGTGTGCTGAGCCTCACCTCCTCCGTTCTTGTAGCACAGGTAGGGGAACCGCCACACGTTCCCAAGTCCCACCGCAAAACCCACGCAGGACATGATGAAGTCCATCTGCCGAGTCCATGTCTCTCGTTCCTGGTATCCTGGCCCCGCCCCGTTGACCACGCCTCCTCTCTTATCTTGTCCTGAGCCGCCGCCACTCGCCACAGTCAGTGGGTGGAGGGAGCCGTTAGCAGCCGCCGGCGGGTAACTGGTGCCATTGGTCAGGAGGAGGGGGTTCTTCTTAGTCTCCTCCAGGAGGACCAGAGGGCAGGGGGAGGCGGGCAGAGACTGCTTCTCCATCACTCCCAGAACCAGAACCAGTCAGAAACCA
>NW_013967642.1:0-373 GCF_001266775.1 Austrofundulus limnaeus | reverse complement strand
AAAATAAAGGACTTTACTTTAAAAAAGTATTTGTATTTCATGTATTTCATGTATAACTGTTAAATGTATAACTGCATTTGGCCCGCCGACCCGGATAGATTTTCATTTTGGCCCCCCTGCTTTACAAGATAATCAGGGATCTAAAAAAGGGTCCAGGGAACCTCGTGACTGTCAGGGCCTGAGAGACCGTCTCATCTGAGTACTCAGGTCTTTAAATGTTATTGATCAACATTGTTGTTAACAGCTGAGGGTGAAAGCTGTTGCACATTTTGTTCATACGTGTGTCACTTATCCACCAGGTGACATATTGATAATGTATGAACCCAAATACGGCTGTGGAATGTCAATGATAAGTCTTAAGAGAGCAACATGG
>NW_013967641.1:0-373 GCF_001266775.1 Austrofundulus limnaeus | reverse complement strand
GCGCGGCTGAGGAGGGTTTGCTGTAATAACTTTATTAAAGTGCTAAGCCTCAATTTTCTCAGAAGAAAACAAAAGCTCTGACTCCCGGTGGTTAATTCAGCAGGAACATGGGACTGCAGGTGTTTATGAACACGTTGTCTATATGAGACACCGTGCCTTTGATTGTTGCCCTGAGTCTGTGTGATTGTGTGTTTTTTAACTGATTTAAACCCATTGTCTTGTTTAAAAGAACATATTGTTTATCGCAGACTACTGTTTATGATGGTAAAGATTAAACCTTGTGTTGGTTCTGTCGTCTACTTTTCTACAAGAGTTTTCATGATTTGAAGATCTAAGGCAAAAATTATATTTGAAGCCTCGATGACAACACAAA
>NW_013967640.1:0-373 GCF_001266775.1 Austrofundulus limnaeus | reverse complement strand
CCAAACACCAGAACATGTCCTGGGACTGCTCCAAAGACCCATTCATGTAAAGCTGGGACAGGCAGGACAGGTTGGAGGTCAGAGGTCAATCCGGTCTGAGAGGTTCAGGATGTGAAGTCCTGAGCTGTAGGACACACCTGAACTGGACCTCTAGTCCAAGGTCAGACTATCAGGACCGGGTCTTGGTCCACATCAGGTCAATATTCTGTACTAGAGAAAGTGTCAACGTAACAAAACCAGAACAGATCAGGTCTGTGTGGGTTTGATCTGTTAGCAAAATATCTCCTGAAGCAGTGGCAGATAGTGGGATTTATACTTGAGCACATGAAACAGCTCCACACTGTAAAAAATGACTCATAAGATTTACTTGAGA
>NW_013967639.1:0-373 GCF_001266775.1 Austrofundulus limnaeus | reverse complement strand
TTACAGGTAAATCTTCACGTTACAGGTAAATCTTCAGGTTACAGGTAAATCTTCACGTTACAGGTAAATCTTCAGGTTACAGGTAAACCTTCAGGTTACAGGTAAATCTTCACGTTACAGGTAAATCTTCAGGTTACAGGTAAACCTTCAGGTTACAGGTAAATCTTCAGGTTACAGGAAAATCTTCAGGTTGCAGGTAAACCTTCAGGTTACAGGTAAATCTTCAGGTTACAGGTAAACCTTCAGGTTACAGGTAAACTTTCAGGTTACAGGTAAATCTTCAGGTTGCAGGTAAACCTTCAGGTTACAGGTAAATCTTCAGGTTACAGTTAAATCTGCAGGTTACAGGTAAATCTTCAGGTTGCAGGTAAAC
>NW_013967638.1:0-373 GCF_001266775.1 Austrofundulus limnaeus | reverse complement strand
GATAAGAAAAGTCCTAAAACTGCTCGAAATATTCATGAAAGTAAAAGTAAAAGTACTTTTACACACCCTCTAAGAAATGAAGTTTTGAATTTTACTTAATCAAGTTATGTCAGTTGGTTCCACTAAACAGAGATGAGCAAATTGCTTTATGTTTATTTGCATTCATTTACATTTACTCTATGGAGTGCTTAAACAACTCCTTTCATGATGAGTCATGTTTAAATTTATAGCATGTAACGAGATGTTATGTATCATTTATGTGTTCCTAATATAATGACATAAAAGTTGCATTTAAAAAAATTGATAAAATTACAGATTCTTTTAAAAACTTACTTAAAGGCACAGTGTGTAGGATTTGTTGTTTCAGTGACAT
>NW_013967637.1:0-373 GCF_001266775.1 Austrofundulus limnaeus | reverse complement strand
GTACACAGCAGAGTCTGTCTCTGCAGCAGAGGAGATCTGCAGATCCACTTGTCTTTTATCATCACTCACTTTAAACTGCAGTCCAGGAACAGGAGTCTGTAGTTTTCGTCCTGTTCCTGTATGAGACAACAGGAACTCTGGAGGTTTTCCTGGATGTTGTCGATACCAGTAGAAATAATCATTACCAGCTGCTTTTTGTGAATAATTACAGGACAGAGTGACAGATCTGCCTTCTAAACTGGACTCTTCATCCTTCACTGCAGTCAGTTTTTGACAGCTGACTCCTGAAGGAAGAGAAAAGCTCAAATAAGTGAAGAAGAAACATCAAATGCAGAAATGTCCTTTCAAAGAATGAATCCAACCTGTTCCAGTC
>NW_013967636.1:0-373 GCF_001266775.1 Austrofundulus limnaeus | reverse complement strand
CACACACACACACTGGTTGTTACATGTTGTTTATGAACAAGAGAGGTGTACTCATTTTTATTGGTTGTCAAACTAATTTGGCATCCTTCAACTAACATACCGTAGAGCCCAAAATAGTTAATTCAGTTTGAACCATTTGGAGGTTGAGATAATCTGTTCAGAATAGATGGGATGTAGTAATAAAAATGTAGTTTTGGAAATGAGGAGGTTTTGATTGTTTCCTTAAACATGATTTTACCAATGTTTAACCAGGCAAATCCTATTGAGATCACAGACCTCTTTTTTTAAGGGGCCTGGGCCTGAAGGCAACCTGTTGTACATGTTTTTGGGGGGTGGAGTACCCAGAGAAAACCCACGCAAGCATGAGGAGAAC
>NW_013967635.1:0-373 GCF_001266775.1 Austrofundulus limnaeus | reverse complement strand
AGTAAAATAATACTGATAATCACAGCTGCAGTAAAAATGATTGTCACAGAAAAAGCTCCATTTCTGTTATCTAAATCTAAAAAACACAGAAACAGTTGGCTAAAAATGATGTCCAACACATTCCAAGAAAAACTGAGCCTGATACTTCTGACAAGCAGGTCTCTGTAATCTCAACCTTTTTAAATATTATTTGAAATGGGGAAGAAAAAAGGCATTACTAGTTTGTAGCATCTCTCCAGATACACAAAGGTGTAAATAGCATTAAAGTGAAACTGTCAAATTGATATTTAATTTTGATAAGTCTCCAGGGGAGCATTACAAAACATGACTTTTTAAGTTCAGTGCTGTTCAAGTGAGGAGCCTCATTAAAAGC
>NW_013967634.1:0-373 GCF_001266775.1 Austrofundulus limnaeus | reverse complement strand
CATCGTGCTGCAGTATCTGGGTAAAATGCAGAACTCAATCTTTTGCTTAGTTCTGGAGAAAATAAAATATATTTTAAAGCAGCGGTGTCCAATCCTGGTCCTGCATGTTTCAGCTGTTTCTCTGACAGGGTTCTGCAGAACTTGAAGACCTGCTTGAGCGCACAGAAACCTCTAAAACATGCAGGACCAGGACTGAACAGCTCTGCTTTAAAGTGCAAAAACTGGTCCCAAAAATGTCTCATCTGATCAAAATATTTCTCTCCTAAAGCAACAAAAGTGCTGCAACCTTCCATGCAGGCACACTGATATATTTAAAAACATGTTCAGAAATTTAAAGTATTTTTGTTCTTTAACGTTAATTGGGTGAATGCCT
>NW_013967633.1:0-373 GCF_001266775.1 Austrofundulus limnaeus | reverse complement strand
CCTGAGACCGGCTCATCGAACCCCTAGAGTTCGATCGAACCCAGGTTAAGAACCACTGCTTTAGATTCTCTTCTGCTTAAACACACCTTTTTATTTAAATAAACAAGTGATTAACAGACGTCTGCAGGACTTGAAGAGCAGGGAAAACACAATAAACACTGGTCTACACTAACATTTTGACATAAACATGTTTTTGATGTGGGAAAGAAAACTAATTTAAAATGAAAGGAATGAGTTTTCTTTTTTGATGTTTTACTCAGATTTCTCTTTGGCTCTTAGGCTGCTGCTTTGATTGGTTTCTGTGTTACTGTGTAACCTTACACATGACTGCACCAGTTTGCTGCCCATTTTCAGCATGCTTTTAGAAGTCACG
>NW_013967632.1:0-373 GCF_001266775.1 Austrofundulus limnaeus | reverse complement strand
AAGTTTTTGCCACGAATATTTTGTGGGTCAGAAGATAAAAGGTTTGGGAACCTCTGAGTTACAGTAATGTTTCTGAGCAGTTCAGTTTTTACATGTTGCATCGTTTGAACTTTGTCCTTTTCAGTTTCCTCTGCTTGCTGCTTAGTTGATTCCTGCCTTTCATGGTTCTGTTTGCAGACCTGCCCCAACTCCATTAAAGCGTCTGTCGCCATTTAGTTTTTCCTTTCCTTTGTTGGGTTTCACAAACACTCAACAAGTGCAGTCAACAAACCGTTTACCACACTTTGTTTCTTTCACTACGGTAAATTTATCTTGTATGTTGGTGGTTTATTGGAGTGCATCAGGATGTATTTTATTTGTAGTTTTCTTTTTT
>NW_013967631.1:0-373 GCF_001266775.1 Austrofundulus limnaeus | reverse complement strand
ATTCCGGTTTACACTAAAATCCTGGGTTAATCCCTTATCCTAGATTCTTGCAACAGGCCTCTGCTCTGCTTTTGGCATGTTGTTCTTTTGTGCCATCAAACTAAATCATGCCAAAACCTGGTAAGTTTTTTTTAGGTGTTAATATATAATCTGAGGGTAATATCAGGTCACTGTCGAAAGTACTTTGAATTGTTCGCACCATTAAAGCCGTGTCACCATGACAGAGACTGCGCTGGAGATGATAAGAGTTGTGTGTTTGACTCTGGATCTGTTTGCTCCCCTCCTATTCCAAGTAAGAGTCATCCAAAGAAGATATGAATAAGATTTAATTCATGTTTAAATAGTTGCTAATATATGCGTGTGTGTGTGTGTG
>NW_013967630.1:0-373 GCF_001266775.1 Austrofundulus limnaeus | reverse complement strand
GTTAGGAGCGATTCTGAGTACCAAACCAAATTTTATCTCAACTCTCTAACTTTAAAATGCACTGATGTGGTTAAAGGTGCTTATCTATGGTGGTATTGAACTGACTTCACTCCAAAAGCTAATCATCTGTAGAGGCACAGCCAGTAATTGCGTTCTTAGTTTTATTGAAATTCGTTCAGTAGCTCATGATATATTCATGATATATTTTGCTAATAGACAAAGAGGGTTAACTCCACCAGTTACTGTTGTGTATTTGGAGACTATGCCAAGCATCTCAGTAGCTTTCTTAATGTTTTCTGAGGTCAGTTGCCTGTGGCAGCCATCTGGAATCAGATTGATCCAGAAGTTATTCAGTTTGTCTGCTGGCTCATGA
>NW_013967629.1:0-373 GCF_001266775.1 Austrofundulus limnaeus | reverse complement strand
AATGCTAATATGTTGGTTTATGTTAAGTTAATGGTCTGTGACCTAAATAACAATAAAGCAGTCTAATTACAATGTTTATGAGGGGTCTTTCATTATAGATGTGCATGCAGTGTTTAGTGCACGGTCAGCCTAATGTAAACACTTCAATGTCCAGCAGTCGAGGTGGCACACAGAGCTGTAAAAACATTTATAGGATTAGGAGGATGAGATGAGGGAAGGAATAATAGAGTCAAGCAGTCTTTTTGCTGAGTTGAGCTATTTGGAGATGGCACTAAGCATTTACTTATTTGTGATTCTTTTTTATTGTTGGCTAAAAACCAACCAAACAAAAAATAAACCACATGTCTGCAATATTATTTCAGTTTTCTGGTGT
>NW_013967628.1:0-373 GCF_001266775.1 Austrofundulus limnaeus | reverse complement strand
GCTTTATTGACACAGTTATCTATCTGAGGCCTTCTTTCTGTGCAGTTTGTTTGGCCTCGTGTTGAATCGTTTCAACCTGAGTGGAAATTTTTGGTTCGCCACGCCCTGGTCTGTGACACAACCAGATGTTATTCGAGCACAACAAATACATCCTGAAACTGGTTCACCTGGTGGTCACACTGGTTCTTTATAACATAACTTCATTAGGATAGACGGATCTGTGATGAGTGCTACTGAATAATGGCTGAAGTTGTTTTTTATTTGATTTAATGATTAAAAAACACAAGTTAGCATTAAAAAAATAATCGTTTTGTACTGAAAATATGAAGAAATTATGCTTTTGGCAGTATGTGCCCCCAAAAAAATCCACTTT
>NW_013967627.1:0-373 GCF_001266775.1 Austrofundulus limnaeus | reverse complement strand
CACATTCTGACTGGTTGTTACTTTGTAAATTCCCACTTCTAGCCTCTGCCAAAAACCATTTTTTTAAACTTTGTCTTATGCAGTAAAGAGTTGATACTAGTTGCTCAAAGCTCAGTTCTTCAGTGGTGAACACAGAAACAACTGGTTTTAAGCAAAGACTGGTTCTTATATCCCTTCTATTGACATAGAGGTACAAGTGTTAACACATGTACACTCACTAAAAGTTTCTTCACATGTCCGTTATCATCAGGAGTCTTAGTAAATGGTTCTTTGTCGGCCTGTTTGAATGGAGTTGTGGCTATTATAGAGTTAACAACATGTTGATTCGAATTTGAATTAGAAAAAGAACGGTTCACCTTGAATATTTTTAATC
>NW_013967626.1:0-373 GCF_001266775.1 Austrofundulus limnaeus | reverse complement strand
TGCATCATACATCCCTCAAGAATCCTAAAAACCTTCATAATTATTAGTTTAGATGCTCAAAAGATTTTAGGTTAAAATGGATCATTTCTGTCCTAAATCTTATTGCCTTGTCAAGTTGCACACAGTTGAATATTAGGCTGTTTCATTGTTTCTACTTGGACTTTGGACAACATTATGACTGTTTGAATAAAACTCTAGAAAACTGTCAACATGCCAAAAGAGGGGCTTAATATGTCCCTTTTTAAAATTAAATCATAAAATTTTGGGGTTCAGATCACAGAAGCAGAAAATCACAGAAACGTTTTAAAAAAAATCTGATGACTCAAACACAAAAAAACATAAAAACAGTCAAACTTTTTCCTTTTGGGACAAT
>NW_013967625.1:0-373 GCF_001266775.1 Austrofundulus limnaeus | reverse complement strand
ATTTCAAATTTTGAAATTCATGAAAGTCAATGTTTCATTCCACTATTAATCTAAAAGGTAATCATAGGCATATCCAATGCTTATTTTTCTGAATGTTTCATTAAAATCCACCCAGTAGTGGCTCATGAAATATTTTGCTCACGGTCAGAAACAAACACAGGAAAAACATCACCTGCATTTTGCCTTTCAGCAGCTGGCAATATAAGTCTACTTCTGAACATAACAGAGCTGAAAATTCAATACACAGGAAATGAAGAAGTGATATAATTTGCCCTGAAGCAAATGTAATTTGATGTATTTGAAAAGTTGATTGTAGGAAAAAGTTCAGAAATGGTATTTTCTGTGAAAATGTGTTTGCAGAGCAGTGAATGGC
>NW_013967624.1:0-373 GCF_001266775.1 Austrofundulus limnaeus | reverse complement strand
TATCTGGACCTGAGGAAACCAGTTCTGGAGGTTTTGTTCTGATGGAGGATTCTAGCTTCTCAACAGACCTGGACCTTCTTTGGATCACAGCAGATGTTCTAAAAACCTGGATAGAATTTTCTGCACTGATGGATGCCAGAGGCTCTAATGCACCCCTATACAATCAGAGAGGCAGGCTTTTGAACTGTGTGCTGACACCAATCTGGATGGTTCTTCTTCTCTTCAGGACAGTGGACAAGTTGTCTTTGGCTTCCAAAAATAAATTCAGATCAGGATCTGCCTGACCATCTGCAGGTTAATGATCTGTTGTTATGAACTGGAGATGAAAATTCAAAGTCTTCTTCTGTAGTGGAATATTTTAAATTGTTCTTCA
>NW_013967623.1:0-373 GCF_001266775.1 Austrofundulus limnaeus | reverse complement strand
GTGAATATTTAAATTCCCAGACCCCTCATATAAGGGCTCTGCTGGTAAATGTGTTCAGTGTGTGCCTCCCTTCTTACAGAACACTCGTGTGGTTAAAAAAAAGAAAGAAAAGAGAAGGGTGGTGGTGGGTGCAATAGAGAAGGTGATGGAGAGGTGGTGAAGCGTGATAGATGGAGGCTGACTGATTAGTCCGCGTGTCCAGATGTAACGTGGTGCGCCGCAAAAACGTTCAACTACGTGTGGCCAAGGCGCACAGGCCGCACCTCGCGGTGAAACCTGTAGGCCGCAGAGAGATTGGGGATGGGGGGAGGTACTAACTAGGGGCGCTTAATTGAATGTCCGCTATTATCTGCCTAAAAAAGTTATTTTTTTT
>NW_013967622.1:0-373 GCF_001266775.1 Austrofundulus limnaeus | reverse complement strand
GATGGAAACCATCAAAGTATTTTACATTTAAAGTATTACTTTTGGGGCCTGATCAGGGCTGGAGCAGGACCAAATTACGCCCCTGGCTGTTTTTGGTTGTGCTGGCCCTTCATTATTTATGATACACAAATGGACACAACATACCAGAGGATATATTTGCATGTTGTGTTTTTTTCACAAGCTAAAATAAAGTGAAGCAGCCTACAAGGAAGTGTGTAACCGTGCTAAAAACAACCTCTTCCACTACTCAGACTTTCATTTTGGAGAGATGGGCACAGTTTCATAAATACCATCTTGAAGTGTAAGTAGATGTTAAAGAAACACTGCTTGAGATGCCCTTTCAGTGTTTTATGAAATATGTTATTTATACAAT
>NW_013967621.1:0-373 GCF_001266775.1 Austrofundulus limnaeus | reverse complement strand
GGTTACTGTTCTGCTAGTCTTAGCATTTAGGTAATATCCCAGGTTTTAGACGTGGATACTGGTTTGAAGTTTTAAGCTGTTTAACTGGTTTTAGCTTTTAGCTACTTTCTAGTTTTATAGTTTCAGCTATTGTATTGCCAGTTTTAGCCTTTAGCTAATGTTTTTATAATTCTACATTTTAGCTACAGTGTCTAGTTTTAGTTTTACTGTTTTCTATTTTTCTGCTGGTTTTAGACTCGAACTTCTGTTAAGCTGACTTTTTTCAGTCCTAGGTTTTAGCTGCAATTCTTTGACATTAGCTTTTAGCTGCTGTGTCCTTGGTTTCAGATGTAGATCCTGTTTCATTGTGTTTGGATTTTAGCTACTGTTTTTG
>NW_013967620.1:0-373 GCF_001266775.1 Austrofundulus limnaeus | reverse complement strand
GACCCCTCCACAAGCTCTCAGGATGAATTTAAACCTCAGTCCCTCCTGACTTTGAGTGAAAAATGTCTGACTTACCTCGTAACATTTTTGACTGAACATAAATCATAAAATGCTTTGCATAGAATCCAACAGTTACTCTGAACATAACGAAGATATTTAATACGGACATATTTAATCTTTAAATCTGACAGGTCTATAAAGTAGTCATACCAGTCGGTTTCTCGTGCAGGATGTAGCTAACAGGATGCAGGAACAGGTGAAACTATCCTACACCACCCAACCTAAATTACAACTGAGCTGTCCACCACCACCCATCGTCCCACTCAGGTTTTTTGTGTTGGCAGCCCTGCAGCTCAGACCGATCCTTTCCACC
>NW_013967619.1:0-373 GCF_001266775.1 Austrofundulus limnaeus | reverse complement strand
AATTAATACGATAAACACACTGCAGAATTATACTTCTTCTCTAGTAAGAACAAAAGAAGGGGCACTTTTTTGCCCACGTTTGGTAAATTAATATCGTACCTCTGTGACCATTCTTTAACTTGCTTTATTGCATATTTTTACAAAGTTGTGGTTGCACAGTAGACATTTATCAGAATATAGATGCTAAATGGGCGTATTGTTTAATAAGGACCACGGCTATGCAAAAAAAACCTTATGATTGATTCTACTTCCTGTAGATTTATGAGGGAGAAAAACAGCATTTCAGTAATTATTTACATTTAGCAAAGGTTGAGGATCGTCACAGAAGCCAAAGCCAAGCAGGTTCTACAATTTTTCACCTTTAAGTTTTGGG
>NW_013967618.1:0-255 GCF_001266775.1 Austrofundulus limnaeus | reverse complement strand
GACAAAAATACCTTTATCACTTCTAGAATCCAACTTTTTCTTATCATGTTTGTACGCATGACAAACCGATCCAAATATTTTCATCCTTGACAGGTCAGGTATTCTTCCTGTTAGCATAAAGTACGGGGTTTGTCCCACACGTTTGTTGAAGCATCTGTTTCTAATAACAGCTGCTCTCTTCTAGGGGTGGGTGATATGATCAAAATTTTATATCACGGTATTTTCAACATTTTCACCGGTTTCACGGTATTTGAC
>NW_013967617.1:0-373 GCF_001266775.1 Austrofundulus limnaeus | reverse complement strand
GTATTGGACCTTTTGGTGGTGGAACCGTTGATGGTGAACCTGTTGGTGGTTTACCCACAGGGCGATGATCCAATGGTAGTGAACCTATTTTCTGTAGACCCATTGGTGGAGGATCAAATAGTATGGGGCCTTATGGTGGTGGACCCTATATCTGATAAATCATATCTGATCACATCAACCTGTCCAGCGACTGCAGGTGGAATACGGTAGAAACATTGTTGCTATAACCTGATACCATGCGTCTCTCCTTTTAAAAGGATAATGAAATATTGTATATTGTGTTTGTGTTATTTACACATAAACAATATACAATATTGTTTACACATAAACAATACTGTACTGTATATTGTTTATGTGTAAATAACACAAACAC
>NW_013967616.1:0-373 GCF_001266775.1 Austrofundulus limnaeus | reverse complement strand
GACGTGTTCAGTACTTATTTTACCTGCTGTATAGTTTTTATGAGCCCCGCTGTCGGACTTCTTCCCTTACATGTTGACAGCTGTCAATCATGGAAGGACACGCCCACACATTCTGACAGAACTTACGTGTCTGCTTCATAATTATTTCTAACAAATGTCCACGTTTGAGCAACGTTCAGAACGTGTGAACATGTATAAAACAAACCTGGAACATTTAAAACTGATCAGCAGCTGTCCCATGCAGTGGAAATTTTGAGCATGTTCAAAATTCTGCGCTGGGATCTCCGCATGACACCGTGTTCAGTCAACATGTTGTAGAAGCTGATGCATCACTGTGACTGCTGCTCATTTTCCTCCATCACGCTGCTCAGAG
>NW_013967615.1:0-373 GCF_001266775.1 Austrofundulus limnaeus | reverse complement strand
GAATGACCACTTCCATGATCGCCTCTCAGGATGGGAAATTACAAGAACCAAAATAAGCAGCTTTTACCAAAATATAAAGAACTTGTATGAGTGTATTTTAACAGGAAATGATTAAACAAACTAAACTGGACTGAATCGTATTGCTGCTAAACAAATCTGCATGTTTTTAGTCACCATTGTGTGATTATTTGATTATTTCGTGAGACAGTTCAGCTCATTGTGACCACCTGTTCTCACTCCTTGGTGCTAAAAACCACAGTGTTTGCTGTGCATGTTGGCAAGAAAAAAATACAAATCAGCAGGCAAAACTCGACTCTTTAATAAAGTGATTGAACACTACACCAAGTCTTGTGTCAAACAGGCACTAATAAGC
>NW_013967614.1:0-373 GCF_001266775.1 Austrofundulus limnaeus | reverse complement strand
ACCTACAACCAATACATTTATTTTATTGTGAATTAATGTCTTCCCCAACTGTAATATCATTCAAAAGAGGCTGACTATTAGGTAAAAGAAGGACAATGCAAATTGTTCAAGAATTTCAAGACCTTACATTGGCTAACATGTAACACAGTTATGGGTCTCAATAAACACAAACAACTAAACCACAACTAAAACAACTAAACCACTTACAATTAACTGATATCCAGTTAGCAGTGTTTTTGATGATACAGTCGTTTGTCAGTGTCTGACCCTCACTTTGGTGAAAAGATGAATAGAAATTGCCCAGACTTTTCAGTTTGCAATACTATACTATAAAACAGCCAACATGGCCAATATCATTATCCAAAAAAAAACT
>NW_013967613.1:0-373 GCF_001266775.1 Austrofundulus limnaeus | reverse complement strand
CTTTTAATTCTTTTTGGGATCTTATTAAATACATCTATCTGGAGATATTTGCACAACCATTGACTTATCTACAGTAAATACATGTTTTCTCAGCATCCATCTCTTTTTACTTTTGGTCTGGTCTGTCACATGCAAGCAACCCAGTCCTCTTCTTTCTTGTATAAAGTGTTATGTTTTGTGAGGTGTACACAATTACCTCACTAAAACATTTTGACCAGTAAGAGTTATTTTAGAACATCTAAATACTAAGCAATATTTTTTATTCTTGGAACCACTGAAGCTGTTAACCTGGAAGTTGTTCTTTAAAATGTTTCACTGGCTGCTCTTTGAGATAGAGAAACTGTAAATAAAAAAGTTTACTATGCTTATATGA
>NW_013967612.1:0-373 GCF_001266775.1 Austrofundulus limnaeus | reverse complement strand
AGATTGATCCGTCAACTATTGATCTCCGGTCCGGCAGCCTTATCAGAGGCAAACTTAAAGTACATCTGCGGATGAGAGGAGATTATTAGAGAGTCTGCAGGTTTACCCTGACAGAATCTCAATGCGAGTGCGCTTAGACTTTGTCAGAGTGGCCAGAAACTGTTGAGGAAATTTATCGTGAGGTGAGCCTCTTTTTTTATCCCGCTCTAAAGACCTGCGCACGGCTGCGAACGGCTTGTCCGAGAAATCAGCGGGGCTTTTTGTCACGACTCCCTGCGAGTCAGGCTCAATCAGAGGAAACCAGGACACTGAAGAGGAGAGGAGGAGGAGGAGGAAGACCTCACTGCACAGGTCATGCTGCAGGTTTAAATGC
>NW_013967611.1:0-373 GCF_001266775.1 Austrofundulus limnaeus | reverse complement strand
TTCTAAAAACTAAGAAAAACCACAACATTGTTCACTGAGTCACAAATAAATTATGTTGCAGTCATTTTACATTGTATAATCTGACTGTTCTCAGTGCAGATTATCTACATGAGATATCTACATCAGTGCAGATTATCTACATTAGATATCTACATCACTTCAGATTATCTACATGAGATATCTACATCAGTGCAGATTATCTACATCAGTGCAGATTATCTACACCAGATATCTACACCAGTGCAGATTATCTACATCAGTGCAGATTATCTACACCAGATATCTACACCAGTGCAGATTATCTACACCAGTGCAGATTATCTACATTAGATATCTACATCAGTGCAGATTATCTACATCAGATATCTACATC
>NW_013967610.1:0-203 GCF_001266775.1 Austrofundulus limnaeus | reverse complement strand
GAAAATCAATAAAGGATTAACTCCTCCTTGAGCAACAAATCTTACATAATACCATTTTATATTTCTCCAACAGATTAATCTTTATAATTCTGTTAAATATACACACTGATCTGACCCTTTTAATGTCATCTTCCAGATCATTGCATCATTTTATTCCCTGTATTGAAGTACTCTGTTCCCTCAAACTGGTTTGAACTTTAGGT
>NW_013967609.1:0-374 GCF_001266775.1 Austrofundulus limnaeus | reverse complement strand
ATGAAGAACCACCCACCCCATTAAGGGGGAGGGGCCTGAGAGAGTAGGGTTTTTATTTAGAAAATTTAAAACTGCAAGCAATGATAAAAGGCACTCCAGATTTGTGCGTACATCTAGCTAAAGCAGTCAGCTGTCTGTCTTAAGATTTTTTTCAAACACTAATCAGTACTTTTGCACGGCCACTAGGTGGCACATTGGTAAATATAAGACATTAGCATATGGCTGTGTTCACGACTTATTGCCCATGTATCATGGAAATTACTTGCAAAGTTTGAACAATTTACAGTGATGTTACTCTCAAAGTCATGTTTGATGTGAAAACGAGCAGACTCAAAAGAATTCCACACCCAGAACAATTAGATTAACCAGCAAAC
>NW_013967608.1:0-374 GCF_001266775.1 Austrofundulus limnaeus | reverse complement strand
ATTAAGACTGAACTGAGCCAGCATTCAAACAATGCTGAGTCAGCATTTAATTTGTGCTGAGTCAGCATTCAGAATATGCTTAGTCAGCAATTTTTTGCTGAGTCAGCATTCAGACTGTGCTGAGTCATTATTCAGACTATACTTGTTCACCAATCAGACTGTGCTGTGTCAGCATCTTCATCATCATCATCATTAACCATGAGGGGTCTGGGGTCATCTTCATCATCATCATCATCATCATCATCGTCATCAACATCATTATTTACCATGAGGGTCTGGGGTCATCTTCATCAGCATCATCATCATCATCATAATCATCATCATTATTTACCATGAGGGTCTGGGGTCATCTTCATCAGCATCATCATCATCAT
>NW_013967607.1:0-374 GCF_001266775.1 Austrofundulus limnaeus | reverse complement strand
TTAGTGCTCAGAGTAGTAGTTAGTAGTTGAATCACTTTAAGCTTAATTTTAAAGCAACAGAAGTATTATCGTTTTTGTTAAAGTTAAAGTTAATGAGCTGTGACAACCTTGTAATAAACAAGCACGCTCCAACCACCGCCCTAAGTAACAATAAAACTACTTGGTGTGGGAAAGTGAGGAGCCGTAATGTATAAAAAACTGAAAGAGAATGCAAGACACAAAAACAATTTGAAAAAGTGTGTTTATGTTTTTTGCTAACTGGTGAGATTTTTTTCTGGTACACAGAGCCTGGTGAGGACAAAAGAGGACAAAAGCCTGGTCCCCATTGGGGGAAATGCCCTTGGTGGGTTAGAGGTTGGGTTCAGGACTAGGGC
>NW_013967606.1:0-374 GCF_001266775.1 Austrofundulus limnaeus | reverse complement strand
ATCTAGCAGGTTTAATAAATCCAGAGTTTCTTAACTAAACCTAAAAACCACCTGAAGCATCCTGTAGGTCCAGTCTTTGCCCCTGAATTTAGTACCTTTCTAAGTTTTTCATGCCGACTTCAGTTTATGAGTTTTAACATAAAAATAAAAGTTCAGACATGTTTTATTTCCTAGCTGTGAACAGGAAACATAAGTAAATTATTATAATGACATCATAAATAAAACATCATGTCTCAAATCATAACTTCTTCATTCTTTAGAAGATCTTTCACATTTCTTTCAGTGTTACCCAGGAGTCTCTTACCTTCAGACAGTTCTTGTGTATTTTCATAAATCACCTCAGAACTGGTCCCACTTTAGAGAAAATATACATG
>NW_013967605.1:0-374 GCF_001266775.1 Austrofundulus limnaeus | reverse complement strand
TCAAAGTTTTACAGAGAGATTCAAAGCTTTACTGAAAGAATCAAAGCTTTACTGAAAGAATCAAAGCTTTACTGAAAGAATCAACGTTTTACAGAAAGAATCATTTTTACAGAAAGAATCATTTTTACAGAAAGAATCATTTTTACAGAAAGAATCATTTTTACAGGAAGAAAGTTTTACAGAAAGAATCAAAGTTTTACAAAAAGAATCAAGTTTTTACAAAAAGAATCAAAGTTTTACAAAATAATCTGCTCTGTGATCCATGTTCACTTAGAACTTCAGTCTGGTTTCTCTCTGTTAGTAATGTAGGAGTAGGGCTTAAGGTGGCATTAAGCTTCTCCTACATCTCTCATTCACAAGGTTATGAGGAACCT
>NW_013967604.1:0-374 GCF_001266775.1 Austrofundulus limnaeus | reverse complement strand
ATACAAAGTATCAGTGACTATTCTCTAAAACAGGTTATGTTTTTGTAATGTTGATTTGTTTGTCCCATCTCTCTGGTTACGAGCCATTGGGAAAATAAAGACCCTGTCCCAGGTCATTTTTACAGGTCCGAGCAAAACGCTCTCCTACATTTGGCCAAGAGTCAGTGTGGATACCTTTTGCTTTCAGGGAATAGCCTTTTTTTTTGTGAAAAGCAATTAAGATTAAACTCATTCTAAGAGGTGTGTGAACCCATTTTGTGGCTTGATTGGAGGCTATTCATCATAGTTGGCAGTCCACCTTTCCTTGGCACTTAGACATGTGTGCAGTATGGTAGTTCAGATATCTTCAAAAAGCTGATTGCATTTTATTACAG
>NW_013967603.1:0-374 GCF_001266775.1 Austrofundulus limnaeus | reverse complement strand
GTGCATTAGTGCTTTAGAATTAAGGTACCTAAATATTTGAGTTAGTGTTTTAGGGCTAGTGGGTCTAATTTTTAGATTAGTGCTGCCCACCACTGTCTACCTGTTTCAGCTGGACTAGACCACACATGTCTGTTTCCTGCTGGAGTGTGACAGGATTTGTGTAAAAACTAATGTCAGAATATTTATTTATACTTCTCATTCAACCACAATAAAATTCAAAAGACACAAGTGTGTTTGTGTGTATATGCATATTTATATAAAAATAATTAGTATATTTGTGTAATGTCGACAAATAGTGGTTGTTGGCCAAAATGGCAATATTAATATCTGATTTCAAAATGGTTTGAAACTTTCATATAGGTACATTTCTAGTA
>NW_013967602.1:0-374 GCF_001266775.1 Austrofundulus limnaeus | reverse complement strand
GTGTGAACGTAGCCATAGATCCAAACATTCATACAGGTTCTCACTCATGCAAAATAAAGCTAAAAATTAAATTAAAATACATGGTTCCCGGGGCAGCTGTGGAAGAGTGGTTAGGAGAGTCGTCCTGGAACCAGAAGGTCACTGGTTTGATTCCCCATCCAGCTGTCTCAGTTGTTGTCCTTGAGCAAGACACTTCACCCCTAATGCCTCTGATGTGTGTCCCAATAGAGTATGAATGTGATTGGCACTGATTAGTCTCCACAGATAATTGTACATAATAGCTTTGTAGAGACCTAATAGAGCAGTGTTTCCCAAAGTTGGGGTCGGGACCCAAAGTGGCATCCCAAAACATCAAGGTGAGGTCTTGAAAATAT
>NW_013967601.1:0-374 GCF_001266775.1 Austrofundulus limnaeus | reverse complement strand
CAGTGTACACTCATGTGAACACTGGTGCGTATCAAACAACCAGACCAAGACTCATCTTTGAGATGGTCTCAGTCCGCTCCCAAACGAACTCAGATGTGTTTCACCTCTGGTGTGAACACAGACCAGCCTCGAACTGAACAAACTACAGGAAACATGCACCTCTATGGAGTTCACGAGCCACCGTTGCTAAACAACATGGTAACAATTAAGCCTTCAGTGTTGCTAATGCTACACTGCGCTACAAACAATGAGTCGTTAAGGGTCAGGGAGCGTAGAGCATCTCATTTTGTTTGGGTTGCAGCACACAATTGCCAAAACTGTCCCATAATTAAAAGTATCATTGTGAAAATGCCTTTGAATGAGCTGCTCTTGAA
>NW_013967600.1:0-374 GCF_001266775.1 Austrofundulus limnaeus | reverse complement strand
TAACACTGTTAACACTGCTAATGCTGATAACGTTGCTAACACTGCTAATGCTGATAATGTTGCTAACACTGCTAATGCTGCTAACACTGCTAATGCTGATAATGTTGCTAACACTGCTAATGCTGATAATGTTGCTAACACTGCTAATGCTGATAATGTTTCTAATGCTGCTAACTCTGCTAATGCTGCTAACTCTGCTAACACTTACGAGACATCAAAGCTGCAGCTTAGGCGTCTGAGCTGTTCTTCAACCTGCTGGACCACAGACAACATCTATACTGTTTTCAATGAACACATTTTGAATTTAGATTTAAACGCCATCTTCAGCAATGTTAGCAGCGTTAGCAGTGTTAGCAGCATTAGCAATGTTAGCA
>NW_013967599.1:0-374 GCF_001266775.1 Austrofundulus limnaeus | reverse complement strand
TTGTTTCATTAAACAAAGACCAGAGAGTTTCCTTTGTTAAAAAGTTCCCCTTTGATGTCACTTCCTGTTTCACTTAGGCTGAACCAAGTTCAAGAGAAAATATGCCAGTTAAGAGACAAAACTGGTAAAATAGTGTGCATTTTTCCACCTTTTTTCATAAATATAAAGATGTTTTCTTTGACTTTTTGTAAGACTATGCATGTCACGAGCACTTTAAACCAAATATCCAAGTTCTGAACTTGGCAAAAACAGCATTTGAACATTTGGGGCCCGGGCATCAGTCCCTATAAGGTATATTTTTGGGAAAATGTGCCATTTGATAGAACAAAGGTCTTTAAAGTTAGGACCTATATGTGGGTCATGGTATATTAGGA
>NW_013967598.1:0-374 GCF_001266775.1 Austrofundulus limnaeus | reverse complement strand
TTTTATCTGCTCTGAGGCATTTTGTTTCAGTAAATGTTTGGGTCACTTTAGTCTGAGCCTGAGAAACACTTTAATTTGTAATTATTTACTGACCACCTGGCTGAGCGCTCCACTAACGGTTTATTTAAAGACTATTTACCATCATTTGGCTCCTGACAGGTGTTAATCTGAACCATGGATTTAAATTTGTCTCGCATTAAAAACGTCCAAACTGTCCTGCAGCTGAGCGTTAATTTACACCTCAGTCACAAATCAAAGTCCAAAAAACCATCAGATCTAATGACAGAAACCTTATTTAATGTCTTTATTTGTGTCATGAACACAAAACAGGTGCGTAAAGTGGGGATCTCAAATAAACGATACGTTTTACTGTA
>NW_013967597.1:0-374 GCF_001266775.1 Austrofundulus limnaeus | reverse complement strand
AGTAGCTAAAAGCAGCAGGATGTAGCTAAGAGCAGCAGAATATTAGCTTTAAGTAGCTGAACGGTCGCAAAAAGCAGCAGAATATTAGCTTTAAGTAGCTGAATGGTAGCTAAAAGCAGCAGAATATTAGCTTTAAGTAGCAGAATGTTAACAAAAAAGCAGCAGAATATTAGCTTTAAGTAGCTGAACAGTAGCTAAAAGCAACAGAATATTAGCTGAAAGCAGCAGAATATTAACTTTAAGTAGCTGAACGGTAGCTAAAAGCAGCAGGATGTAGCTAAAAGCAGCAGAATTTTAGCTTTAAGTAGCTGAACGGTCGCTAAAAGCAGCAGAATTTTAGCTTTAAATAGCTGAATGGTGGCTAAAAGCAGCAG
>NW_013967596.1:0-374 GCF_001266775.1 Austrofundulus limnaeus | reverse complement strand
CTGTAAACTTCTTTTTCCATTAATCTTTCATAACTTGTATTGCTTTGATACATTATAAACTCATGACATGTCCTCCCCCACAGCCAGAGACTAATGTGAAATCTGAAACTTAAACTGAAATGACATAAATAGCTGAGAGAGCCAAATACACTCCTTTCAAAATTCAATCATCATGGTAAACAACAGCGAACAACCCAGCACACTGTAGATAGTAATGGAAGATGTAAAGGAAAAAAATAGCTGTTAAGTTTCAACCAAAGATTTACGTTTTTGATTACATGAATCATGATTTGAGCACAGCGATGCCTCTGAGAACAATGGCTGATTGCAACAATAATGCAAGCAAGCATGCATACCACACACAGGCACTCAGT
>NW_013967595.1:0-374 GCF_001266775.1 Austrofundulus limnaeus | reverse complement strand
TTATTGGACTTATGTGCTAGGTATGGGTGGTCCATAATGAGCACCATGTTTGAGTGTAGGGTGGTCTACTTGGTACCTTGCAAAGTTAGGCCAAAGGTTGATGATCGATTTTGGAATCATGTTATGAACTTCACCACACGTCACTGGTGAAAGTTGATCATGTAACTGCCTGTGAAATGTGAACTTAGCAAACACAAAAATAAATATAACTCGGTCATTTGATAGATATTAAGCTCTAATTTGGCGTGGTAGTAGCTGAGGCTCATCCTCACCACACTGAAAAACGTGCTCTACTTCCAATCATAGCATTAGTTGGAGGGAGGAGCTGCAAATAAACAGGTAATGGATACAGAACACAGAAAATATATACACAC
>NW_013967594.1:0-374 GCF_001266775.1 Austrofundulus limnaeus | reverse complement strand
GTTGTAATCTGCTACCTGCTTATGGAGCAGTCTCTGGTCTGTTTGGTGTTCACACATGCAATCGAACCGCTACAGAGTTCAGTCAACCAAGCCAAAACCTAGATTTTAGGCAGACCAGGGTTTTCTTTTTTGGTCCACATCAGAGTTCGATTACACATTCAAACCTCCCCAAAAGAATCGGACTTCCAAGGCAAATGAGCTAGAGTTCGTTTACAGCAAACTAAACAGGGCTCATGTGAATGCACCCTAAATAGACTATAGGAACAACACCAACATTAAAACACTGTCAGGTTGGTAGATTACTTTCATATAAAAGTGGTTTTCTCCCAGAAGCCTTCCAAACAACCCTTTTCAGTGTTTTCCTGACTGTATTG
>NW_013967593.1:0-374 GCF_001266775.1 Austrofundulus limnaeus | reverse complement strand
AATAAATGCAGTGCAAACCCAGGCATTTGTTAAAACACTGTCTTATCATCAAAATGATTTAAAATCATCTTTCATAAGTTGATTCAACTGCAAGTAATGCTTATTTCTGAATAAATGTTTTCCTGTTGAAGGACATAAGTTCATTTGAATCAAACTAATTGACTGCATTAAAACACTTTTCTGTCAGCCCATGTACTACAGGAGTATAAACTTTGCATATCCAAAATACAGAATCACAAGCAACTGTTACCTCGTTTTAGATGATGATGTTAAAGTAGTTATTTTGTTGTTTTTTCCTGTTTTATTCTTGGTTTTTTTAACACTGACATATTTATCTGAACTGAAATACAGGTAGTGCAATAAAATGACAGTAG
>NW_013967592.1:0-374 GCF_001266775.1 Austrofundulus limnaeus | reverse complement strand
TTTTGAAGGAGATGTGTTGTAAATTTCTGTATTTGTGGACAGTGGAGTATGATTTGTGCTCTCTGCTGTTGTCACCTCATTTGTTGTTTGCTTCGATGTTGATTCAAGTGAACTAGTTGTTATGAAAGGAGCAAAGGAAGTAACAGGTGTTGACCTCACTGTTGGTGACAACACGGTTGAAAGACTATCCGTGGTTGCTAATTTCTGTTGACTTGTTTTAGTGGTGGCAACAGTTGTATCAAACGTGTGTGTGGAGGATGTTGAAGTTAAATCAGTGGTCTCTATTGATGCTGTAGTTTCTGTCACATTTCTATTGCTTATTGCCGGTAGATTGATTGTGGCAAGTGGAGTAGTTGATTCAGTCGATAGTGTTT
>NW_013967591.1:0-374 GCF_001266775.1 Austrofundulus limnaeus | reverse complement strand
GATTACAAAATTTTTTTTACATCAATATTTTTAGTCAACGCATAATTTTTTATTTCCTAAACACAACTGAAATAACAGGTTTTCTCCACACGAACTGAGTTTTAAATGGTAATGACGAATAAGTGTTCAGACGAAACAAGTTATAATGGGAATGTTTTGAACTAGTTGACAATAAAAAGGTTATTTGTATGTTGTTTGTATTTGTCTTACTACATATAAAAATGAGGCACTCAGAGCTATGTGTTGTCAAGAATCAAAACAAAATATATCTTAATGAGGAACAGATTGATACGCCTGTATTTTTTATTTGCTTTTTATGTTGAGGATGTTAAAAACTAAATAAACCACATTTAATTTAGACAAGTTAATGAATA
>NW_013967590.1:0-374 GCF_001266775.1 Austrofundulus limnaeus | reverse complement strand
CAAGTATAAAGATTAAAAATGTCTCTAAAACTTAACTCAGGACTTGTTTACACTAAAATGCACCCTGATAATACTTCTGTCCTAAAAGAAAACATGATTCCTATGAAACAAGATTAGCAGGATCTCGCTCAGAACAGATTTCTCATTAAACAAACAAAAAGGGGTCAGCAGGGTCTCTGACCAGGAAATCAGTTCATGACCCTTTGGCTCAGCTTGATGAGAGCTGTTGTCTTCAGAGGGACTCAGGTCAGATAATGGATGGATTAAAAAAGGGGCTTTTTTTTGGCTGCCATATTTACTCTTTAAGAAACAAAACAATTTAGCTGGAAACCAGAGTTGTAAAGTAACAAAGTACAAATACTTCTTTACTGTAC
>NW_013967589.1:0-374 GCF_001266775.1 Austrofundulus limnaeus | reverse complement strand
TCTCCATAGTGTACATTCACACTGCAGATTTTAATGCTCCAAGTTTGTTTATTTTTTATTCTTTGCTCAGATTCCTTTTTTATTAGCATGGTCAGTAAAATTACTAAAATGTGACCTTCATCAGACTCCAGTGTAAACAATCCATGGCCCTGAAACAACCCACAACCGGAGAAGAATTTGTGACATCACATGCAGCACTCTGTGTTTAGGGATGTAAATGCAGACTCGCTGGTAGAAGAGGAGTGACATTGGTGAACAATTCAAATGTTTTGAATGGCTCTATGAAACAAATGTTTCTTCACAATCCTTTCAAAAAGCCATTTGCCCCATCTCTAGTTGGTGTACCAGCATTAGTACAGTATCTTGTGTTGATG
>NW_013967588.1:0-374 GCF_001266775.1 Austrofundulus limnaeus | reverse complement strand
GGACTTAACTTCAGCCTTTGACACTGTGGATCACACTGCTCTTATAAACAGACTGAGAGATTTGTTTGGTGTTTCTGGCTATGTGTTGACTGGTTCACCTCTTATTTTTCTGAATTGTCTTTTACTGTTTTTCTGAATCATATTTGCTCTGATGTTGCACCACTTCTCTTGTGGGGGACCCCAAGCTTCAGTTTTGGGCTCAATCCTCTGTTTATTGTACTTATACCCTATGGGTGATATTTTTAAAGCATTACAGTTACAAGAAGAAAGAAGAAAAAGAAGACAGTTTTTACTTTTATTTTTTCTTATAAGTGAAAGAGAGACTTCCGGTCGGAACACCAACAAGATGGCAGCGTGAGTGGAAGGCTCCCGAC
>NW_013967587.1:0-374 GCF_001266775.1 Austrofundulus limnaeus | reverse complement strand
TCTAAAAATCCATACCGTACATCATGAAAGAAAGGGTTTTCATTGACAACAACTTAAGCTGTTGATCAGCAGGTGATCAGTTTCCTGACCCCAGGTTGGTTTGATAATATAAAATCTTGGACACTGACGTGAATAAAGATGTTCGGCTCTGACACAACTGCAGCTGCACAAAGCACCAGACAAAGAAAATAAAGTTTAAATTGTAAGAGGCAGACTGATTGTCTTCAACAAAAGCGTTCAGAGGAATCGATGGTTTGCTGTTGCCTCGGTGGTCTCTCAGCCTCAGAACGTGGATCAGATTCATCGGAACCAGATCACCAGTCTGGGGATGAATTATAGACGGACCAGAAACAAATGAAAAGATCGAAGAGCTT
>NW_013967586.1:0-374 GCF_001266775.1 Austrofundulus limnaeus | reverse complement strand
TGGCTGAATATGTAGGCTTGTATATTGCAATACACTATATAACACATTATGTACAGTTTTTTTTATCTTCTTTTGGCTTATTTTATTTTATTTATGTTTTGCTGACAACTGTGACCTTATCCATCTTTCATTCCTCATATAGCATTCATTTGGAATGAAAAACAACAAAAAAAATCCTCATTATTCTGAACAAAGTTTAACTGACTCAAAGATATTTGGAAAAAGGAGTAACACGTTAAAGGGCCAATATAATGTGTTTCTCAGGCATGCATTTAAATACGATACCATAATA
Source organism: Austrofundulus limnaeus (assembly GCF_001266775.1). Classification (NCBI taxonomy): domain Eukaryota; kingdom Metazoa; phylum Chordata; class Actinopteri; order Cyprinodontiformes; family Rivulidae; genus Austrofundulus; species Austrofundulus limnaeus. The sequence goes on along the minus strand of NW_013967586.1, from coordinate 82 downwards.
AAGTATCCATGTTAGCTTTAGTTGTTATTAAAATGCTGTTTGTTATGTTTAAATAGAAAATAAACTTACCTTCTCATCACTT
>NW_013967585.1:0-374 GCF_001266775.1 Austrofundulus limnaeus | reverse complement strand
GTCACAGCTGTGACCCATCGGATGATTACCTTGAACTGATATAGGCCTGTAACATCCTGGGCCCTGCTCCTACAGAATCTTCTCGTGAAACGCAAGGATTCTAGGCAACAGAGAATTTCTGGTGGTCATTCAGGATTCATAGAACAGTAGTTACATACGTAACTTTCTTTCTATTTCATCCCTGCTGACCACCAGAGGGCGGTGCTGAAAGCACTGAATGACTAATACCAATGATGTCAAATGGAATCCTGAGCACATATCTCACTGAAGAAGCCCAGGGGATCCTTGAAGCACCTGGCCCAGAGGATGAGAGGCAGCCACATTGACATTGTAGTGAAATACCCCTATTAAAAACCATAAATATGATTTTTAAT
>NW_013967584.1:0-374 GCF_001266775.1 Austrofundulus limnaeus | reverse complement strand
TCAACCACTAGATGTCGCTGAAAACAACAGATCCTACACACTGCCTTTCAACCATCTATCCAACTAACCATCCATCTATCCATTCAACCAACCATCTATTCATTCAACCATCTATCCATTCAACCATCCAACCATACATCCAACTGAGTGCATTTGTCCAGATGTTTAAAGAATGAATATTAATGGTGATATTGGTGAGAAAACCCAGCCCCCATTGGAACATTGTAGCTAATTTTTAAATATTTTTTAGGTAATTAAATTTATTCTACTAAACATTTAACAACCTATCGGTGTCCAGATACTGTAGGACTTCATTTGGTTTAAGGTCTAAACCAGGGTTTTCCATTTGATGGCCCTCTAGTCTACGATGTGTG
>NW_013967583.1:0-374 GCF_001266775.1 Austrofundulus limnaeus | reverse complement strand
CTGAAGCTTTCCACAGAGAAACTTGGGATTTAGGACCAAGGTGTGAATTGAGTTTAGGTTAATTTTAGTGTAAATCGTAAGGGTTTGGATATAAAATTACCAAAAACATGAATGGAAGACAGTGGAAAGTCCCCACAAGGATAGAGAGACGTAGTAGGTGTGTATGTGTGTGTTTGTGTGTCAGAGCTTGTTGCAGCCATCGATTGGTCTAGTCTGTATTGATCCATCTTCATCGATTGGCTGATGTAAGTGCCTGTCAAACCATCCTGTCACCACTGCTCCTCGCAAGAAAGATTTTTTGTTACATCTTGTTGTCTTCTTCCTCTGTTTGTGTGTTTGTGTATTTAACACTCACCGGCCACTTTATTAGGTAC
>NW_013967582.1:0-374 GCF_001266775.1 Austrofundulus limnaeus | reverse complement strand
AAGGCTAACTGCAACAAAACCATGGCTAAAGGCTAACTGAAACAAAACATGGCTAAAAGCTAAAGGCTAACTGCAGCAAAACCATGGCTAAAGGCTAACTGCAGCAAAACCGTGGCTAAAGGCTAACTGCAATAAAACCATGGCTAAAGGCTAACTGCAGTAAAACCATGGCTAAAGGCTAACTGCAGCAAAACCGTGGCTAAATGCTAACTGCAGCAAAACCATGGCTAAAGGCTAACTGCAACAAAACCATGGCTTAAGGCTAACTGCAGCGAAACTAAGGATAACAGCTATACAAAACCATGCCGAAAAGTTAACTGCAAAAAAACCATGGCTATTGGCTTTATGTACAAAACCAAGGCTAAAGGCTAACT
>NW_013967581.1:0-374 GCF_001266775.1 Austrofundulus limnaeus | reverse complement strand
AGTTAATCCCAAAGCTGACGCGTCAGAATCCCGTCCTGTGATCCGGACCGGGACGGTTCTGAGGAAACAGGGAGGAACGGTCCTCAGAGCCGCACAGAACACGCGCACTTTGCGCCACACGCGCAAACCCCGCCCACCCCCCTTTTTTTTTCCACAGGCGGGAGCGCGCAGAGGAGGCAGGGGATGCTGGTACGTGTGCGCGGGCACGTGGCAGGTCTCCTGGAAACAGGCCTCTGCGTGTCGCGCTCTGTCCGTCCAATCAGCGCGCGGGGAGAGGATGGCTGCGGGTCAGCGGCCGGTACCGCTGCTGGGTTCGGTCCGGCCCACAGGAAGCAGAGAGGAAGGTCCTCCTCATCAGGACCGAACCAGAACCC
>NW_013967580.1:0-374 GCF_001266775.1 Austrofundulus limnaeus | reverse complement strand
CTCAGATCAATGCAGGAGCAGCAGGACAGGGTCTGGCAGAGAGCTGCCTTCATGTCCAGCTCACATGAGGACGCTCCTCTGTCACCACGTCAGTCTGCTCGGTCAGTCTTTAGTTTTTGTCAACAAAATCTTCCTAATTCTCACAAACTTTACACTTCATATATAATTTATTAATCAAAATGAAGATGTCTTTTCACACAATTCTCTCTCTGCTATTTTAGTGCAGAGCTCACATCCCAACTGACACTGACTTTCATTTAATCTGAGCTTTTTATACAGAAAAATATCAGCTTTTTGTCAGATTAGATTATTCTAAGAAGGCCCAGAGGATCTGTGAATGACTGACTGCTGAATATGGTAAAACTGAGCTGAAC
>NW_013967579.1:0-374 GCF_001266775.1 Austrofundulus limnaeus | reverse complement strand
AACACATACATAAAAAATGAAAAGGTTTTTGCATCAAAAGAACAAATAGAAAACAGCATAAATGGTCACAATGCAACCTAAAGCTTTCTTCACGGTGAACGTGGCTTTTATTGTGAAAAGCAATCCGGCTCAGCCTCACGTGCCCCACGTTAACTTGACTTGTTCATTTATTTCTCTGTTAACTTCTGCTTTAATAATAACGGAGCAGGCAGGCAGGCAGATACCGACCTGTCTCTCACCCCGCCCGTCTCCCACCGCGGATGGACCGCAGTCTAACCCCGGGGCCGTCGTGCCCCCTCCCGGTCCAACAGTTCAAGCGCAGTCTCGGGTTTACCAGCCCCACAAATCCACGGCCCCTCTGTTCAGTCTAGATT
>NW_013967578.1:0-375 GCF_001266775.1 Austrofundulus limnaeus | reverse complement strand
CAGCTAGTCTTAGCACCTCTGAAGAATATTAACATAGTGTAAAAACACTCCTAAACTAAAAGAAAATAAAGGCTCGCAATCCTTGAAGAAATGCAAACTTCTCTATGTGTCTTTCTAATAAAATAAAATGAAATTGCTAAAAAAGGCAGAAAAATATGCAATTCAGAAATACTTTATGTTTATTGATAGACTTCAGTTTGTTGACACAGTCTGTGAAATTCTCTGTTGTTGTTCTACATCTCAACCACAAGATGGCAGCATTTTTCAAGTAATCGACATCAGTGGTTTGTCAGAAGAACACAATAGTTCCACAACACCAAGCCAACTCTTGCATCATCATGATGCTAACTAAAATATATTGAGTCATTTATGTTG
>NW_013967577.1:0-375 GCF_001266775.1 Austrofundulus limnaeus | reverse complement strand
ACCGTGTGTAGTGCCTTCTCTGAGGCATGGTAAACCAATTGGAGCCATGCGCCTGCTCATGTTTTGAAATGTTTCAAACTTTAATTGGTTGTTCTCTGTTGTGTAATGAACATTTCTCGAAAGTATAATAAACGTTTCCTGAAAGTTTCATATAAATCTGTTCAGTACTTTTTGATGTATAAGCCTGAAAAAACAACAGGGCAGTTTTGCTGCAGTCATGCTGCAGAAGAAGCCCTCAGTTGGAGAACAAGCCGCTCAGAGCGCTTCTACAGCAGTTCTCGAATGGTTACTTTCTTTCCTGAATAACAGAAGATGGGACATGAGGGTGGAGGAGGCTTGCCTCCATTGCAGGGCTCCGTTGTCTTTAAAATATGT
>NW_013967576.1:0-263 GCF_001266775.1 Austrofundulus limnaeus | reverse complement strand
AAGTGAACACAGTTCACAAATTACTGCTTTAATGCAAGAAAAAAGTGTTCTAACACAGGAAAATCAAGCTTTACAGAAAAAACTTTCTGAAACAGAAAAATGTGTTGTTCAAAAGGATGCAGACATTTTAAATCTACAGAGTGAACTTGTAAAGATACAAGCAGAGAAAAGCTCTCTTTTAAGTGGGCCACCATTTTATGTAAGGAATTACCTCCAACATAACTTCTCATGTTTAACCTAATTAATATCGATTAATATTAATC
>NW_013967575.1:0-375 GCF_001266775.1 Austrofundulus limnaeus | reverse complement strand
GAGACACAGGTGAGAGACAGGTGAGACACACAGGTGAGAGACAGGTGAGACACACAGGTGAGAGACAAGTGACACAGGTGAGAGAGACAGGTGAGACACACAGGTGAGACACACAGGAGACAGACAGGTGAGAGAGACAGGTGAGACACACAGGTGAGACACACAGGTGAGAGACAGGTGAGAGACAAGTGACACAGGTGAGAGAGACAGGTGAGACACACAGGTGAGAGAGACAGGTGAGACACACAGTTGAGAGACACAGGTGAGAGACACACAGGTGAGAGACACAGGTGAGAGACACAGGTGAGACAGACAAGTGAGACACACAGGTGAGAGACAGGTGAGAGAGACAGGTGAGACACAGGTGAGAGAGAC
>NW_013967574.1:0-375 GCF_001266775.1 Austrofundulus limnaeus | reverse complement strand
GCTAAAGAAGCTGAAAGGTTTTATTTTTACACGAGCTCAGCAAAAAATAAAAATAAAAAGCAGGAGAAGTGTTATTGTTATCGACGATCGCGGGCCGTAATCCCTCAGCGTTGTCTTGCAGGTTCAGTTCAAGGCAGACCAGGTTACGACATGATCGCCCTGTAAAAATGAGGCCAACAGATTCATAATAAAGACACAACATTCTTAAAACACAACTTTTACTTTTACTACCACACTAAAGTTTAGCTCAGTGTTTTTTTAAAACTGACAGATCGTTTTTGTGTTTGCTGAGGTCAATTGGCGGTGGCGGCCATCTTTAATTTGAGTTCAGAAGTTATTCAGTAGTAGTTCATGGGATATTTTGCTAACAGACAG
>NW_013967573.1:0-375 GCF_001266775.1 Austrofundulus limnaeus | reverse complement strand
TTTTATGCCATTATAAATCTTGTTTTCTTTTAGGGTAAAGTTGTTCTACTTTTCTGTGACAGGTATTATCTTTCTGATTTAACAAATGCATAAACATTTTTAATTAAATGAGTGAATCACGAACAAGAAGATTGTTCTGTTTCTTTATCTGATTAGAAGAACATGCAGTTCCTTCTAGTTAGAACGACCTGTCTTTGGCCTAAATAAAGTTCAGAATGAAAAAGAGTTCTTGTCTTCAAGAAATCATTTTTCCACACTCGAGGTGACCCCTACATACCCCCTTTTGCAAGTTATCACCCCCAAATGGTGATTAGTTGAAACAAAAACGGGTACCTCGAAAGTTCTTGATCTTGGAGTAACCAAAAAAGAAAATGG
>NW_013967572.1:0-375 GCF_001266775.1 Austrofundulus limnaeus | reverse complement strand
GGTCTGATCCTTCAGCTGAGACAAGTTTTTATCTTTTATCCACAGAAACACCTGAAACTGAAGAAATGTTTTCATCTGCAGGTTTCAGGTCCGGTCTTCTTCTGCAGGACCGTGTCAGAGAAACTGCTGCAGACCCACGTCACCCCTCCTCTGGACGGCTGCACCTACCTGGGTCTGGACTCTGGAGCTCCGCCCCTTCAGGTAGCTGCTCCTGCAGTCAGTGAAGTCTGATCGTTGTCAACTCAAACCCGCCTCCTCGTCCTCAGATCTCCCTCTTCCTGGACCTGCTGAAGTGTCTCTGCTCGGACCTGACCCAGGACCAGTTTGTGGACCAGGACAGACCGGGCTGCAGTTCTGTTTCTGGACCCCGGGGGG
>NW_013967571.1:0-375 GCF_001266775.1 Austrofundulus limnaeus | reverse complement strand
TGGCCTGTAGATGGGTGTAAACTGCAGAGTCCTGGCCTGTAGATGATTGTAAACTGCAGAGTCCTGGCCTGTACATCAGTGTAAACTGCAGAGTCCTGACCTCTAGATCAGTGTAAACTGCAGAGACATGACCTGTAGATCAGTGTAAACTGTAGAGTCCTGGCCTATACATCAGTGTAAACTGTAGAGTCCTGGCCTATACATCAGTGTAAACTGCAGAGTCCTGGCCTATACATCAGTGTAAACTGCAGAGTCCTGGCCTATACATCAGTGTAAACTGCAGAGTCCTGGCCTGTACATCAGTGTAAACTGCAGAGTCCTGGTCTGTACATCAGTGTAAACTGCAGAGTCCTGGCCTGTAGTTGAGTGTAAACT
>NW_013967570.1:0-375 GCF_001266775.1 Austrofundulus limnaeus | reverse complement strand
ACGTTATTGTGTGCACACGCACGATGATACAGGTTTCATTAGACCATACTTTATCATGGCGGGGGACAAAAAGTGGATATTTTGGCTCAGAAAGAATGTGGCAGATTGACTTGTAATTGGCTGTCTGATGGAAATGGAAATGAAGGACAAAAATATTGATTAAGTAATCAAGAACTGAAATATCTTCCTTCTGTCATTTTGCACAGTCAAACATTAGGTTTTGGCAGCGAGGTACACTTCACTGTGTGCTTTGAATTATTGTTCAAACAAATTTTGTAGCATAAATGTTTTAGAATCTAAACTATTAACTCTTGATGCCAAAGAAGTTATTGTTCTAGTAGACATAAAGGGATAAGCGAGTTGCCAGAGTAACTT
>NW_013967569.1:0-375 GCF_001266775.1 Austrofundulus limnaeus | reverse complement strand
GCCCTAGTTAGCATCACTAGCCTTTATATTACCTCATGAAACAACTCGGTTCAAATTTGGTAAAATAAACAGTAAATATAAAGGCTACTGAGATACAAAATTGCTTTCGCTCGCAATGTAAAGAGGTCACTGTCATTGTCAACAGGCGCTATCAAAGAACACAAGCTCAGCACTACGGCTGAATTTGCTGAAACTCCAGATGGTGCAAAGCAGCAGGAGGAGTCGGTGGCTGCCAGCCCGACCTCGAGCGCTCATTGTGGGTTACACATTGCAGCATTCCTCCCCCAATTCTGGCACCTTTTATAAATCCCATGGTACATTTCTGTGACAAAGCAAGCTGTATGATTTTTGCTCAGTAGCGTAATGTCAGAGTCT
>NW_013967568.1:0-375 GCF_001266775.1 Austrofundulus limnaeus | reverse complement strand
AATAAACACTAAAGCATGAACAAGACAACAGATTTACCAAAAACATTGAAGACATTTTAGTGCCTAGAAGTCTCACAAATCTGTAACCTTTTACAACTCAAATTAACCAATTTGTCAGACTTCCCTTGTGTTAAAGATGCTTTTTCAAATTTTAAACACATAGAAAATAAAACACATCAGATGAACAAGTGTAAACAGAGAAATAGCATTTTCTGCTAAACTGCAGTTTGCTTAATGACTGCCAAAATTTACTGGAGAAGCTAAACTGATAAGTTTATGCTAAAAGAAACAGAAAAACCCAAACATAGATAAATCCTTGCCAAAAGTAAGTTCAAGTTCAGTTTATTTATACAGCGCCAAGTCACAACATACGTT
>NW_013967567.1:0-375 GCF_001266775.1 Austrofundulus limnaeus | reverse complement strand
GAGAATCACAGGGAATGAGTGATTATGTTTTCACATTGAGTGTGTAATTTTACAGAGACTTGCAGAGAGACTTAGAGAAAGTGGAAGGTAGAATAAATGTAAAACAGCACTTGTTCTTACATGGATTCAATACATTAAAAAACATGGTAAATTCCTTTTCAAGAGCTTAATTTTCCCCCCATTCATGTTTTTCATGACTTTTGCTTTGGCTTTGAATGCTTAAATCTGTTAGTACAGTTGACAAATAGCATGCATTCTCTGAGAAAATAATTTAATATTGCGATGAGGCAAGTTATTGGAGGATGCAACATTTTTAAAACTGATAAATGAAGACAGCAAGCTTATTTAAGTTATTTCATTCAATTTATCACCAAG
>NW_013967566.1:0-375 GCF_001266775.1 Austrofundulus limnaeus | reverse complement strand
TAATGAGCCAATAAATAAATAGTTCACCTTAAACATTTAGAAAAAGCAAACAAACTCACTGAACAACTGTTCTAAACCAATGAATGTATAATGAGAGTCACTGATCTAAAATGCTTGGTCTACGCCCTGCTAAGCAGTTCGCTCAGTGTCTGCATCCATGTCAGAAACTACAGTGTTACAGCTGGATTGTTTCCAAACATTTGCTTCCTTACCGGCTGCCTCTCTGGTGTTTGTAAAGGTCTCTCAGTTTTGCAGAGATTTACCCACGTTTGATTGGCACCTTCCACAGTACTCAAGAGTTGTGTGTCATCTTTCTCCCTATGCCATCAGGTGTATCACAGAATGGTTCCTAACTTCTTGCTTCCAAATGTGACT
>NW_013967565.1:0-375 GCF_001266775.1 Austrofundulus limnaeus | reverse complement strand
TATGTAATGTGAAATGGATGCATATATATGTGTGTGTGTTTATTTGTTTACTCACATTATACATAAGTAAACAACTGTGGATTATTTTCCAGGTGCATAATTTCCTTGCGATTTTGTGTGTTTTTCAGCTCCCAGGTGGTGGAGATGCAGTGTGAATGTTTGAGTGACTAATGATCCCTGTTTACATCACACATCTCACCACGGGCTTTCGTCACGTTATCCCCATGGGACAAGTGCACCCACACATTCAAGACCCCCACATCTCCACCCCCACCCATTTACCTACTCACGGAAAGGCTCACAGACACCTCGGCACCGTTTTTAAATCGCAGTCATCCATCTTAAGTAATCAGTTAAACACACACTCATTCTTTG
>NW_013967564.1:0-375 GCF_001266775.1 Austrofundulus limnaeus | reverse complement strand
TGTTCTTGCATGAGGACCAATATTACTAAATTGAGGAAGTTTTTGCGAATTTTGCCATTTCCATCCACCTTTTCTAATGTGATACTTCAAAAGGTGCATAAAAAAACTTTGATGGAAACAAGGCTACTCGCACTGTCTTACCACCAGCTTAGAAAAAATAAATGAAGCACACTGAAGGTAAGAGTTAAAAGGAATGCGAGGCGTCTCCGGATCAGTCCATGAACATGTGTCCCTGTGCCCTACTGCCCTACACCCCTAATCTCAGCATCAATAGAGTCTGAGCAGATGGTCCTCTGTGGCTCAGGTCACAAAACCCCGCCACACTCTGTAATATTAGGGCATGAGAGGATGATGAGGCTGGCCCAGACGAAGCAG
>NW_013967563.1:0-375 GCF_001266775.1 Austrofundulus limnaeus | reverse complement strand
GGGGGTAAAATCAGCCAGAGAAGGTAAGTTTAGAGAAAAATGAGGGCGTTTGGAGGAGGGCAGCTGCTGTTCAGGGTTATGAGGTCACGTTTCACCAGGATGTCAGGGTCAAGTTAGTTTTTCCTGCCAGGTGGACACAATGAATGAATGAATGAGAAGCTGTTTATTTTTATTACACAACTCAATATGTTCAAGCTGATAAATCTATTAAAAATTGTGGTATAAGTGAGTGTGCACCTGGTTTCTGTTACCTTTTCAGGACTTCATCTGGTAGAGTCACTTTGTCAGGACTGGTAGTCCTTATGGAGACAAAAGCCTGATCTTAATCTGGAACATCATTTGTTGTGTGTGTGTTTGTGTGTGTGTGTGTGTGTG
>NW_013967562.1:0-375 GCF_001266775.1 Austrofundulus limnaeus | reverse complement strand
CATCACAGCCCTGACCTTTGGACTATTACCTTTATTTGCTTGTACAGATCATCAACCAGTGTGGGCGGACATATATAAAAAAACAGATGAAACAGTGAATTGTTATTGTACCAGTCTAAAACATTGTGTGACCTGATGTAACTGGTGTCCATTTCACCATAATCGCACAGCTGACAGAGGCTACAGAAAAATCTGTCAGTCTTTTGCATTAGCTCGGATTAGGAGAATGGATTAGGCTGCAATATGAAGCAAAAGGCAGCTTTCCAATTATAGTACACACGTCTAACACTTCAGTCAAACCAGGCATTGACGAATTAGAAAATTGTTTGAGTGACAGAATTTAGCTGGTAGGGATAAATTTACAGTGGGTAAAAT
>NW_013967561.1:0-375 GCF_001266775.1 Austrofundulus limnaeus | reverse complement strand
CACACACACACACACTTTTAAGATGGTGATTACGCCCTTGCACCTAGACCTGGTAGGTCGGGTCCTTCGAAGGACCCAGCCTCTGAATTTGTACATAGCCTTTGAATACCATGCTCTGCCTATTTAGCAATAGGACGTTCTTAAGGTGACAGAGGCCAATTTCAGGGCGTTTAGAGGCTACGATGCACTTATTTTTGATATATACGTCTTTTTCATAACATCGTTACTTGATTGTGGTATAGAATTGAACTATGTGCCTGGAAAATACATCATACTCCAGTTTAAGCTCTACCAGGCATACAGTACATGTACATTTAGTCGACTGCTAGTGAGGTGTACAAACCACGTCTTCTGGTTCTGTGGAACTGCTGCTGC
>NW_013967560.1:0-375 GCF_001266775.1 Austrofundulus limnaeus | reverse complement strand
AGACTAGCTAAAAGCTAAAAGTAGCTAAAAGTTGTCTAGAGATGAAAAGTGGCAATAGGCTAGGTAACAGCTGAATTTAGCAGAAGACTAGGTAAAAACCTGAAAGACTAGCTAAAAGATATGTGGTAGCTTAAAACTAAATAGCAGCCAAAGTACACATAATAGTATCAAAGGGCTTACTAAAAGCTAAAAGTACCAAAAAATGTCTAGAAGCTAAAAGCCAAATAAAGCAGGCTTAAAGCTAAAGGTAGAAATGATTAGCTAAAAGGCAAAATAAGCAAATGTTTAGTTTCCTGTTGAATTTAGCAAACAACTGGCTAAAAGCTAATAGCAGCAATATGATAGCTATACGGTAAAAGCAGCAAAAGGCTAAGC
>NW_013967559.1:0-375 GCF_001266775.1 Austrofundulus limnaeus | reverse complement strand
GTCACAGTCCTTGCACCAAAACAAAATGTCCCCAAGGCTATATCTTCCTAACACCATGCACGTACAGTGTATGTGAATTACGTCATAGAAATGAGAGTTTTCATGTTGAAATATGCGGTCCGGCACTTGATTTGAACCCTGACATGTTTATCAGCAGCTACATCGGACGATTAGAGCCTGCTGCATATTCTTTGATGCACGCAAGAACCAACGGATTTTCTTCTTCTTTGAGGCAAACCTAAAACTGCAAAGACAATTGAAAAAAATGCAAAACACGTGGAATAGCAATTAAATAAAAATATTAATGCAGATTAAGTGTGTAAATGCGACAAACTGCAGACAGGAACAGGCAACAGTTCAGGCAAAGGCATTTAC
>NW_013967558.1:0-375 GCF_001266775.1 Austrofundulus limnaeus | reverse complement strand
GTGCTGAACGGAAGTAAAAAGCCTCCGCTGCTGCAGAGCAAATGAAGCATTTGCATCAGCTCACTTCTGGCTAACAGCAGCAGCAAAGAGTGGAGGAAAGAAGATGTGAAGAAGAAAAATATCAGAAAAACAAAGTTTGTGTCCAGCTGCAGCTGTTCTGTGGCTCCTCCTGCTGCTCTGCACATCTCACCACACTCCGGGGCAGGGGGCCGCAAGCTGCACCTCCGCAGCCACATCAGCCCCTTGTAACTTTCACCAAAACTGACCTGAACCATAAAGTTCAAACCGAAGTTATTGTTTCAGGACTTTAAACTTATTGTGGTCACTCATTTAAAACATTAGAGTGCAACTTCATTATTTATTATGATTTAGAAG
>NW_013967557.1:0-375 GCF_001266775.1 Austrofundulus limnaeus | reverse complement strand
TTACATTCCAGCCTTTAACACGCTCCCTCCGCCTTCCCCAGCACGGCTGACGAGCCGGCTCATCAGCTCCGCTCACAGATGTAGTCTCGCGAGTTTTGGTTGAGGTGAAACAGCACTCCGAACACGGTCTTGCGAGACTTTAGGGTCACGTGTTCACAACAAAGCAGAGAAGTGGGAAAAAAATGAACAAAAGACAGCTAACGAGCAAATAAAAACGTATTATTTTCACCTGGAGAGGGAAGAGGACATACGTAATTGGAGCGCTGCCTTGGCTTGTCCATAAAGGATAACGTAGAACTGCATTTCTTTCAAAACAATGCACAGATGCTACGAGATGGATTTTCCCTCCTAAACTAAGGTAAGGCTGCTAATGCA
>NW_013967556.1:0-375 GCF_001266775.1 Austrofundulus limnaeus | reverse complement strand
GCTAGCACTGACGCTGTATTGTCTTATATGTATTAGCTCGGTGCTAGCGCATATCAGCTGAGCTCCAGCTGTCTGTGAGTTCAGTGATTCTCAGTCAGCTGCTCATAAGAAACAACTTGAAACTTGTGCTCTAAAGCCAACAGGTCTGGTACATCCATCCTTATACACCTGGGGAATATGTAGTTTCGAGTCTGTTGATTTTGTTGAATTATCTCGCAAAAGAAAAAAACATTTAATTTTTATGATAGCTTTATTAGTAGAAGACAAAAACAAACAGAAAAACAGTGAAAATATGTATCTGATGCCTGAATGAAACATAACTTTGGTTTTGGTTGACAAACCTTTATCACCAGATTCGCACACATCTCAGGGTTG
>NW_013967555.1:0-375 GCF_001266775.1 Austrofundulus limnaeus | reverse complement strand
AAAAAAAGTTCATTATATCATGCAAGTGGAAGTATCAGAATGGTAATGTGTTGACTTTATATCACTTTTCAAAATATTAATGAATCCCATGCGCCTTAGGCTTGGAAATATTTTATCACTGGCTTTTCCCCAACGCCGCAAATTTAAATTGAACAAGCCTCGAGGTAATTACAGTCTGCAGTGAAGACCAACTGTGGACAGAGCTTTAACTTCTTGCTAGAACATGTCAGTACCTATGCCAAAGAGGTTTTGTTTTCTTTTTAGATTCCTTAAAAAGTTATGGAGAGATTTTTATGAAAACTTAGGGGCATGTTGGGGTCGTCACAAAGAACAACTCTTTACATTTTGGTGGTGACCTGGCAACATCTGCCAGAG
>NW_013967554.1:0-375 GCF_001266775.1 Austrofundulus limnaeus | reverse complement strand
GAGTACTGAGCTAAAATGAGATGTTTCTGTACCTGAGAGTGACTCACAACATGAACTCTGAGCATCACATCTGGCAGTATCTCATGTGATCATGATTCAGTTCTTTTCACGTCATATTTTCTCAGCCTGTTTTGTTTGGATATCTTGTGTTTTATTTTCTTACTTCCTGTCTAGTCTCCCTGTGTTTCCTGTGACATTTCCTCCACTTTATCCTCAGTCAGCTTCTGTAGGCCGTGTGTCAAATCAGGGGTTGCAGCCCACTGCGACCCACATTGACCACACCCTACGTGGGCCGTAAATGAGACGGTCTGGTATACGGAAGACGTATGTTCACGTGACAAACATGGCTACAGGATATATCCTATTTATGATTTC
>NW_013967553.1:0-375 GCF_001266775.1 Austrofundulus limnaeus | reverse complement strand
AGTGACAGCACAGCAGCCCGGAGCAGTCACACTGAACTAATGGAAGGTGGAAGACATGAACTCTGCAGAGGAGAGTTTGCCACTGTGTGCAGTCAGTGTAATGCACCGCTGTGGTGTTATCAGCTGTGAGAGCAGGCAGTGGAAAATTACTTGTAGAATGAAGCTGTAACTCAACAATCGAGGCTAATCTAAACGCAGCAACTCAACCCTGCTGGTCAGGAAGATAAAAACAGCCCTGATGTCAGCTGATGATAGTGTGAGTGCTACCTTCAGACCTGAACCTCAGATTGGGATCTTTAAATACGGTAAATAACACAGACACAAAAAACAACACTTAACCTACTTTTTGCCCATATGAGCAGCTCCACTTCAAGT
>NW_013967552.1:0-375 GCF_001266775.1 Austrofundulus limnaeus | reverse complement strand
CTTCACAATAAAGTGTCTTGTTTCAGCCCTTCACAATAAAGTGTCTTGTTTCAGCCCTTCACAATAAAGTGTCTTGTTTCAGCCCTTCACAATAAAGTGTCTTGTTTCAGCCCTTCACAATAAAGTGTCTTGTTTCAGCCCTTCACAATAAAGTGTCTTGTTTCAGCCCTTCACAATAAAGTGTCTTGTTTCAGCCCTTCACAATAAAGTGTCTTGTTTCAGCCCTTCACAATAAAGTGTCTTGTTTCAGCCCTTCACAATAAAGTGTCTTGTTTCAGCCCTTCACAATAAAGTGTCTTGTTTCAGCCCTTCACAATAAAGTGTCTTGTTTCAGCCCTTCACAATAAAGTGTCTTGTTTCAGCCCTTCACAATAA
>NW_013967551.1:1376-1786 GCF_001266775.1 Austrofundulus limnaeus | reverse complement strand
TGAAGATAATGTGATGGAACCAGAAAAAAAAGTCAAAGTGACCTGATCAGCTGCTCCTGGAGGTGCTGAGCTCAAAACAGAAGCACAGAAGACAGAGCTTTTTCTGTTGTTTTGTGTAAAGAAAGTAGAAGTAGTAATAAGTAATGTGAGCTGTAAAGCACTTTAACTATCCTGGTTGGATAGAAAGGCACTATATCTTTAAAAGATTTGTATTTACACTTTTATTTTCATGAATGATTTTTGTTCGCCAGAATCTTTCATGACATTAGTTTGGTTGATCCATATCATTTATCTACAGTCTTACTGATTTTAGGATTGTATTTAATTCAGCTGTTTTGTAACCAAAGTGTCATTTGTAATAATATGTAGTAATTTATATCAAGAACACAGAGTGAAATTTTGTACTTATG
>NW_013967551.1:0-376 GCF_001266775.1 Austrofundulus limnaeus | reverse complement strand
TCATTATATGGTTAATGTATTTCAATGGATATAACAATTCACTCAAACCCTGAATCGATTTATCAACTTTAAGTTCATGATTTTGATCATTTTTTCAACAAAATGAATTGTAGCCATTTTATAACCAAATACATTTTTCTTTCAACATCAGCATTGTTGTCCTTGTATCAAACTGTAACTGTCTGCTGTCCATTAACAGAAAATAACTTCAAAATAATTAAAAAGGTCATCAAATCCTTTTCTGACCAAAAGTTAAAGTATAAAACTGAATTTGTCTAAAAGACATAACTTACTCTTCTACATCCATCCATCCATCCATCCATGGATGGATGGATGGATGGATGGATGGATGGATGGATGGATGGATGGATGGATG
>NW_013967550.1:0-376 GCF_001266775.1 Austrofundulus limnaeus | reverse complement strand
TAAATATTACATAATGGTGTCACAAACACCTGTCCACATGAACACCTTCACACTCCGACACTTTTACCAATCAGTGATTGACGCAGCGGTCGTCACGTTAGCGCTAACACAGTCAGAGGTTTACCGCGGGGAGCTGTTGCCTGGCAGACAGGAGGCCTGGGGGAGGGGCGTGTCTCAGAAGCAGCATCCAGACGTCATCTGTCTGAAATATCACCTCGGGCCTCGTCTCCGAAACCTAACGGCTCAAACAGGGAGGGAGGTGGTTTTATTCTTTATTTTAAGGCTCCAGACTCTGGTTTCTCTTTGACTCGTCTCAGCGGAGGAGCGGGAAAACATTTTCCACTAAACAGCAGCTGGTTGGCTGTCAGAGCTGCTG
>NW_013967549.1:0-376 GCF_001266775.1 Austrofundulus limnaeus | reverse complement strand
AGTGAAACCAACAAAACCTCCAGGCGCTCTGAGCAGCTTAATAAACCTGGTAGAAAAATATTTTTAAAAAATTGAGTAGGTCCTCAGGACAGGTTCTTCTTTGCTGAACAAAAGTGTTGTCTCTTCCACCAAGAGACTTCTTCAGTCTGAGGAGTTTCAGGTAAACTCAGTCTTATTAGCATCGCCTCCACATGGTGGACAAACAAGTTAACAATGACAATCAGAGCTGTTTTTTCACATGCAAAAAGGACCCTCAGCCTAACAAAACATCATTAGGGCCCTGATTATCCCTATTGCTCAATGGAGGCTGAGTCACACTCACAATAACAGCACTGTAAGAGGGGGACAACAGTACATGGAGTCCTCCACCCTGGTC
>NW_013967548.1:0-376 GCF_001266775.1 Austrofundulus limnaeus | reverse complement strand
GCTCCGTGTAATGTCTGGAGTTCTGTCTTTGTTTGTTCTTCGTGTGTCCAACCTTGCTAAGCTAAGCTATTATTTTTATGACAGTGTTTCTCGCTGCAGAGAGCTTAAGTGTGTGTACTCTGTTGGTTCGTGAGTAAATGTACGCGTATAATTGAAGTAAAAGTGTATGAGATGCGCATCTCTAGTAAAGTGGGTTAACCGCAGCACCGTGGCTAATGAAACGGGTCAGGCACAGAGACGTCTTGACCGCCCCTGTTGGCTGCGGCTAGGGCGCGGTCGTACGAAGCCGTTCAGCCTGAGATTTTTTGTTATTTTGCCTGAATAGGAGTAACGGTTATGGTTTTCTTTTAAGGCCTAAAGAGCTGTATAATTCCGA
>NW_013967547.1:0-376 GCF_001266775.1 Austrofundulus limnaeus | reverse complement strand
GAGAGAAAGTAAGAGATATGAGAGGGAAAACGGAGACTGCACCCATAGGCCAGAGCTGCATGCATGGCTGAGTCTCAGCACTGTGCCAGCCAATGGAGATCCATCAGAGCAAGCGGGAGAGGGAGATGGAGCGGGAGGAACAGAGGAAAGCCGAGGGTGGTTCACGGGCAGGAGAATAGCCCTGGAAAATTGATCCCAAAGCACAAGTCATTGGTCTCCTCCACTTTTTCCTTTCCAAGAGCACGTCTGGGTTCATCAACTCATCAGTCTTTGAATTACACACTAGAGATTCCAATTGTTTTTGAAAAAGTGGTCGTGGTGGTGGGGGGGACCACAGCCATTCCTGAGCTAAGGTTAACTACTGTGAGTGTATCTA
>NW_013967546.1:0-376 GCF_001266775.1 Austrofundulus limnaeus | reverse complement strand
GAATAAAGGTAACAATAAAGGCAGCAGTAACTCCACGTGAAAACTTTCTTAGGCCTGGGTGAACATTGCAAAATGATAGTCTGAATAAAAACAAATGTTAAAATCCACTCATTATGTTGCAAATCATTGCACTGTTTATTTTAAACATTTTAAATATCTGATTGCATGGATTCTACTTCTGTAAAAGTATGTGCCTACATTAAAAATGTTTCTGCCTGTGTTTATCTTGTAGGTGGCCTGAGGGGAGCTTCCATCATCGACTCTCTGGATACACTCTATATTATGGGACTGAAGGAAGAATACAACGATGCTAAGGAATGGGTGCAGACCAGCTTGGACCTCAACTCGGTAGAACTCTCTTTTACTGTATATATTT
>NW_013967545.1:0-376 GCF_001266775.1 Austrofundulus limnaeus | reverse complement strand
CCGGGGCTCGCCACTTCCCCGCTTCCTCTATCGGATCCAACACGACCATCAAACCCAGACCAATAAATTGTGTTTCTGTCTCAAACTGTTTAGCCAAGAGACGCGCGACAAGCGCCATAAATTACATAAGCCGCAATTAAAGTGCCAACCTCTGACCTTGCCCGGACCGGCACAACGCGCGGTCACCTGACTTTACGCAACGATTCAGTCCGAGCAACACGTAGAAATTGTTGTGATTTTATTTCTTTTAAACTACATTAAACGAGCGGGTCGGGCTCGCGCACTTCGGGTGAAGTCCGCCGAGTCACAGTGGTTATAGTTTCAGCTCGAAGACGCCATGAAACAAAACAAACCCGCAGCAGAGAGAGAGAGAGAG
>NW_013967544.1:0-376 GCF_001266775.1 Austrofundulus limnaeus | reverse complement strand
CAAGAGAAGTAAAAAAGAGGGTGGTAATAATCAAAAGCTTATGTTATTCATACGAGGGAAAGCTATGTCGGGGGCCCCGATTATCAAGGGAATGAGTCAGCTTCCAAACCCTCCAATTATGATAGGTATCACCATAAAGAAGATTATCACAAAAGCGTGTGCTGTTACAATTACGTTATAAACTTGATCGTCTCCTAGTAAGGGGCCCGGCTGATATAACTCTGCTCGAATGCGCAAACTCAAGGCAGTCCCTAACATTCCAGCCCAAGCACCAAAAATTAAGTAAAGAGTACCAATATCTTTGTGATTAGTAGAAAAAAAGCATCGTGTAATGTTCGTAGGTAAGATGGCTGATATAAGCGATGGCCTGTAGTCC
>NW_013967543.1:0-376 GCF_001266775.1 Austrofundulus limnaeus | reverse complement strand
TAGAAATGTAGTGGAGTAAAAAATACAATATTTGTCTTTCAAATGTTGTGGAATGAAAATCATAAGTACCCCAAAAAATAATTACTCAAGTAAAGATACACAAAAAAATGTACTTAAGTACAGTACTCAAGTAAATGTACTCCACTATTGTTCACCACTGATAACATGCAAGAAATCAAATCACATATTTTATCAATATGATTCAATTGTGTATCAAGACCATTTTCTTGTTTTGATGATAGCCACTAAAAATAGGTCTATCTGAACCATCCAATACTAAACTAATCCTAAAAAAATATAACTCACCATGTAAGACTTTAAGAATATCTGCTTTTTTTAACCAAAAAACAATCCAGAAGGCTAATTGTCCATGTAC
>NW_013967542.1:0-376 GCF_001266775.1 Austrofundulus limnaeus | reverse complement strand
CGCCACCGCCGCCATTTTGTCAATGTTCTCAATGTTCTCTTTCCAAAAATGCATTCATGTTTATCACAAAAAAAATTGATGTCACAGGCACTTTAAAAATCCACTGTTTCTCAGCCTCATAATTGTTATTTCAGCTTTATTTACCATACGTGTTGCTCATATCATACATGTTACTTTAAACATTTTCTTCTCAGTTTACATAATATTGATGTCATTTGATTGATGACTAGTAAATGTGGTTAAAATGAATATCATTAATTCACATACCTCTTAATGTGTAAGAGGTATTCATTTTAATCAGCAGTCAACCAATTTAAATGTTTAGTTTAATATTCTGCAAAAATATGTAAAATATCGGAGTAAAATAGTTTTTGTT
>NW_013967541.1:0-376 GCF_001266775.1 Austrofundulus limnaeus | reverse complement strand
TAAAATAAAGCTAAATGTGTTATTGAAAATCACAATCCCTTGCCTCTTTTTATTTTTTATTTGAATTCTGGTGAAATAAATGATAAATTGTTCCTGTAAAGTGAAAGTTTGTTCGTCAAAGCAACATTTATGGACATTTGAAAACGTGTTGACCGAAGTTCATGTGCACAAATGGTATAAAATCTAGAAATATGCAATTCTGAAATAAAGCAAATAAAAAAAGAATAAAAATTAAATACAGAGGCAGATTTTTTTATGTGCAACAACGACAAATGCTTAGTCTCCTTTCCAGGAGCACCTGCTCACCTGACCTCAGAGACTTTTAAGGAACAGGTAAGGGTTGCCTAAAAACAAAGACATTATATTTTATGTAAAA
>NW_013967540.1:0-376 GCF_001266775.1 Austrofundulus limnaeus | reverse complement strand
ATATAGCTGACTAGTTCATGCTGTATGAGTTGTGGACCAACAAACCCTCACAAATCCAATTCAAACAATGCCTAAGTTTTAAGTCTTCCTCAAATTCATTATTGTACATACAATTGTTTTGTGCATTTAAGTCCAATTAAAGCAACAAAGATATTTCCTAAGTCTTTGTGTAGTAATCATTGCCAGCTACCAAAGCATGTGAAGTGGATCCGGGTTTTAATTAGGTAAAATGACAAAAGTCAGTAGCATTGTCTCCATTTTTGTTACGTGCTCATTTGCATCATGACGATACTTATAACCAGTCACCATCATATTTGTGTTTATTGTCCAGTTCAAGCAGTGGGGGTTAATTAAGCCTCACCACATATGAACCAGT
>NW_013967539.1:0-376 GCF_001266775.1 Austrofundulus limnaeus | reverse complement strand
TTAAAAGTGACTGGGCTTAAAAAAACATGTCCTGGAAAAGGTTCCACTCATGAAAAGCACCTTTAATCTGCAGAGCATTCAGTCCATCAGCTGCCTCAGCTGCTTCACTTTAACAGAAAACCAAAAGCAACAACAACAAACACTCAGTTGTTGTTTGAGAGATAAAACAAAACAGCATTTTATAGCTGTTAAATTCATTTCTGGGAGTTATTTTGATTTTAGGGTAATGACACATTAAACATAAGGTTGTAGAACATCAGTTAAATGAGACACAGATCTAAATGTTAAAAAAAACAACAACACAAAAATGGCTCATATATTACCAGAGAGATTTAATCCAACCAGCAAACATACAAAACATTTATTGGCTCATTAA
>NW_013967538.1:0-376 GCF_001266775.1 Austrofundulus limnaeus | reverse complement strand
TCTGACAGAAGCTCTGACAGAAGATCTGACAGAAGCTCTGACAGAAGCTCTGACAGAAGATCTGACAGAAGCTCTGACAGAAGCTCTGACAGAAGATCTGACAGAAGATCTGACAGAAGCTCTGACAGAAGTTCTGACAGAAGATCTGACAGAAGCTCTGACAGAAGCTCTGACAGAAGATCTGACAGAAGTCCTGACAGAAGTCCTGACAGAAGTCCTGACAGAAGTCCTGACAGAAGTTCTGGCAGAAGATCTGACAGAAGCTCTGACAGAAGCTCTGACAGAAGATCTGACAAAAGATCTGACAGAAGTCCTGACAGAAGTCCTGACAGAAGTCCTGACAAAAGCTCTGACAGAAGATCTGACAGAAGATCTG
>NW_013967537.1:0-376 GCF_001266775.1 Austrofundulus limnaeus | reverse complement strand
TTTTGGGGGAAGTTTGTCTGTTGGCAAAATATCTCATGAAGCACTGAAGGATTTTAATAAAAGTCCTCAGAAAGTAATCAGTGGATGCACAACTGATTAACTTTGGGAGTCTATCCATATAGTAAGCCTGTCACAGTTAAGTACCTTCAGGGAAAGAAATGTCTACAATTAAGGCTACATTCACACTGCAGGTCTTAATGCTCAATTATGATTTTATGAAAAACATGGATTTTTTTCAGCTACAAACCCATGAAATTTCCATCCATCCATTCATCTATCTGTCCATCCATCCATCCGTCAGCAGATCCATCGTTCCATTAAGATGGCTGCCACATCTAACTACAGCGGGTAAAATAAGTATTGAACACGTCACCAT
>NW_013967536.1:0-376 GCF_001266775.1 Austrofundulus limnaeus | reverse complement strand
CTATAAATCCACATCTGTGAGCACTTAAAACTTGCATTTACATAATTCAGCGCTAACTGAAAGTCATCACTCCCACTGCGCACACACCAAACTAAAACATGACGGGCGAATTATACACCGTGCTCTTCAACTTTGATTTCATAAAACCTTCCTTTTTCAACTGATTGTGTATCACAATAGTGTGTGTCTGTTGCTTTCTTATGGGTTTAACCACTTAATGATGTAATTTATAGTGATTTTTAAGCAACTAGAAGCTATGGCTTCAAGTTAAATCCTTGGTGTTTTAATAAAAGCTTTTGGTGGAGATTAGTATTTGTTTTCTGCAACAGTGAGAAATTATGATTTTATCAGCTGAATTTAAAGTACCGTATTTATT
>NW_013967535.1:0-376 GCF_001266775.1 Austrofundulus limnaeus | reverse complement strand
GGAATGCTAACTGCTTTGTTTACTTCCGGTGGTGTCACACTGGGATGTTCCGACTTCCGCCTTCACTCGACACTTTACAGTTCTAACTGCAGCTTATTGAAAAAGTTAGACTCCACAGTCTGCAGGACGAACAAAACACAACCATTTATTTTATATCAGAATATTTATTTTGTTACTGAAACAGAACATTAAGAAATCATTTCAACAATTAACTTTAAACTTGAAAATCTCTGAACATCTAAAGTCTGCACATATTCTCCAGAGTTTCCTACAATTTAAACACCTAACAGACACAGTTTCCTCAAAGACACAAATCACTCTGTTTTGTAGTGAAATAGTGAGATTTTATGAGTAATAAGTAAATTTTACTGGATGA
>NW_013967534.1:0-376 GCF_001266775.1 Austrofundulus limnaeus | reverse complement strand
TGTGATAGTACTGTGGTAGCACTGTGATAGTACTGTGATAGCACTGTGGTAGCACTGTGGTAGCACTGTGATAATACTGTGGTAGCACTGTGGTAGCACTGTGGTAGCACTGTGGTAGCACTGTGATAATACTGTGGGAGCACTGTGGTAGCACTGTGATAATACTGTGGTAGCACTGTGGTAGCACTGTGGTAGCACTGTGGTAGCACTGTGGTAGCACTGTGGTAGAACTGTGATAATACTGTGGGAGCACGGTGGTAGCACTGTGATAATACTGTGGTAGCACTGTGGTAGCACTGTGATAATACTGTGGTAGCACTGTGGTAGCACTGTGATAATACTGTGGTAGCACTGTGGTAGCACTGTGGTAGCACTG
>NW_013967533.1:0-376 GCF_001266775.1 Austrofundulus limnaeus | reverse complement strand
TAGCAGTGTTGTAGCTAGGTTAGCAGCAGCAATACAATTGCCTGTCGGCTAACTGGAATCCAGTTTCATATGGTTCGTTGGGAAATGACGTCACTACCATTTACCCGTTCCGTAAATACGATGTAAATGGAACGCAACATTAGTCTACATAGGCTGGGTTCTATGTGGACTGCAACCCCTGAATTGAGAAACAGTTTGTGAATGCTTCTGAATAAGATCAACAAGTGAGTTGTTTTGGTCACATGTTCACAGTGAATGGATGTGAAACTCCTGGAGAGTTGAGTCCAGGCTGACTTTTAGGTGTTAGAAAGACGGAAAAGGTAAGGTAAAGGTAAGATTTAAAATACAGTCAATAAAACATGAATAAAACACTCTC
>NW_013967532.1:0-376 GCF_001266775.1 Austrofundulus limnaeus | reverse complement strand
TGGTAGAGCAGCCGGCTTAGGACACAAAAGTCACAGGTTCGACTCCCCACCATGCCCACAACAACTGCTCCCCGGGCACCCACATAGCTGCCAGCTGCTCCACTTGGGTGTTTCTTGTGTGATGGGTCAAATGCAGAGCACAAATTTCATCATTGGCTTTGTCTCAGTTCGTGGGTTGCAGCCGACGTGGGCCACTCGGCTGCTCGTGTCGGCTGCATAAAACGGCTGTGAATTGGGATGGTCTAGCCTATGGATGACTTATGTTTACATGGCCACTCGCTGCTCCGTTATCATGGTGATACATTGATACGTGAAGTACGTGATACGTTTCCGAAAAAGCGGGGGAAATGGAGCCAGAAATGGAGTGCATAGTTTT
>NW_013967531.1:0-376 GCF_001266775.1 Austrofundulus limnaeus | reverse complement strand
GCTTCACACAGCTAAATGAATAGTCTCATTCTCATTTGCCAGTGACGGTGTCTCATTACTGGTGCCGGCCTATCATTAATCAGATCAATAACTGGTATGGCCTCCTGCTACAAGGATGTAGCAATTGCTGGTTGCGCAATACCATTAGTTTTACCACTCCATACAGAACCACAAGCAAACTCCAAATGTGTTCTCTGTAAATGTATATCCATGATATATTTTGCTAACAGACCAATATGTTATTGTCAGACTGGTAATAAATCTTTAGTTTAGTTGCTCTGCGTCTGTCTGACGTGTTGAACTCTGAAATCTTTCACTCTCCACATCTTTTATCGTCTCCTTCCTACAGAAACCAACCAGTTTTTAATTCAGTTTT
>NW_013967530.1:0-376 GCF_001266775.1 Austrofundulus limnaeus | reverse complement strand
GGCCCAGCAGGGACCCCAGGAACAGGCCCAGCAGGGACCTCAGGAACAGGCCCAGCAGGGACCTCAGGAACAGGCCCAGCAGGGACCTCAGGAACAGGCCCAGCAGGGACCTCAGGAACAGGCCCAGCAGGGACCTCAGGAACAGGCCCAGCAGGGACCTCAGGAACAGGCCCAGCAGGGACCTCAGGAACAGGCCCAGCAGGGACCTCAGGAACAGGCCCAGCAGGGACCTCAGGAACAGGCCCAGCAGGGACCTCAGGAACAGGCCCAGCAGGGACCTCAGGAACAGGCCCAGCAGGGACCTCAGGAACAGGCCCAGCAGGGACCTCAGGAACAGGCCCAGCAGGGACCTCAGGAACAGGCCCAGCAGGGACCT
>NW_013967529.1:0-376 GCF_001266775.1 Austrofundulus limnaeus | reverse complement strand
ACGCATTTTAGCTGAAGAATTTTTGCAAGTTTTACTCCCATAAATGACCAAGAGAGAAAAAATGAGAAAAGACAATACATTACAAACAGGAAGTTAAAAAAAGGCACTTCTTTTTAGTCAGATTAGATGACAGGGCTAAGGATTTAACTAACGTTAGTCTACCCTCAAATTACAGCAGTGTTGCCAACTTAGACCCCTCTATTTCAGACGCTTATTGTGGCTCTTTTTCAAATAAGTGAGAAGCAACAAATCAAGCAATGTTTTCAGTGCTGACTCGGGCCATTTTGGTGCACTAGGCGAATTTTATGGATTTTTTGCTAAATTTACAGATTTTTGAGGCTTTTTATACAGGGAAACTTCCAAAGAGGTTGACATG
>NW_013967528.1:0-376 GCF_001266775.1 Austrofundulus limnaeus | reverse complement strand
GTATTATATTTGTGATACAATATTTTTCCTCCATTCTGAATGACTCAGATGTTATTTATAATATCACTGTCAGCAGCTTGTTAAGTTTTTATTTTTATAACATTTGCTGATGGTAAATTACAGGTTTTAATGTTTGTCTCCAGGCTGAGGCTTCGCTTGGAAGAGATTTATGATCTCAATGGAAGTGGCCTGGTTAAATAAAGGTAAATCAAGAAATAATATGTAAAATGTTAATAAAATAAATTAATTGATTAAATGGAAAAAATATATCATACATATAAATTTTAAGTGTAGTTGAATGTGTGTTTGTTTTCAGTGAACTGGAACAGTCAGTTCAGTTTCTGTTCTCTGTGACTGAGGGAGGTTTTTGTACGAC
>NW_013967527.1:0-376 GCF_001266775.1 Austrofundulus limnaeus | reverse complement strand
GAACATGGTGCTAGGTCAAAATAAAATTGAGGAATAAAAGCACAAGTTTGCTCCTCCACTTTAGAAGATGTGGGTGCAGCTGCTCTACTGACCTTTTTACATTTACTGATGTGCATCCTCAAAATCAGTATTTTGCATTGTGGCCAAGATGCCTTCATGCCTACTTTGCTTTATACACCAAGTCTAAACAATGTTCACTTCTATTTTTGTTTCACCTGTGCTCTGCAGTCATTCCAACACATTACATGTTGAGGACATCTTGCAACGTTAAAAAAAATAATAATTCTAAATACATTTGTACATCAGTCAATAACAAAAGCAGGTAGCTACAATATACACTCACCGGCTACTTTATTAGGTACACCACGCTAGTAAC
>NW_013967526.1:0-376 GCF_001266775.1 Austrofundulus limnaeus | reverse complement strand
ATATTTAGGTCCACAATTAGCGAATTTGTGCTTTAGCGGGCTGGTGCCCACCACTGGCCTATACATTCATAGCTTGTACTTTCTGCCTAAAGTTAGCTTTTTTCACACTTTTTTTCTCTGCTCATATCCCTGTCAGTGTTATGTAGCACAGCTGGAACACAGCGGTCTTGTGAATGTTGCCTCACCTCTGAACGTCAGACACACATCTTTACCGGTCACTGACTGAGAGGCTATTAGCCTCCTGGCCCCGGCACTGTTTCTCCTGATGCTGCTCAGGCCGCCGCCTCTCTCTAAAGGCTTTCTCTCTTTCCCAGAGCCCAACAGTAAGGGCTGGGGGTGGTGGGAGGGTTGTGATTCTCTGGGGCACAACAAGTCA
>NW_013967525.1:0-376 GCF_001266775.1 Austrofundulus limnaeus | reverse complement strand
TTCAGTCTTTGAACACGAATATTTCTTACAGAGCAATTCATGTGTTCAGATACATTTCTTTATCATGACCTGCTTTGTGTTTGTTTTTCTGTAGTGTTAGCAAAATATTCCAGGAAACACTGAATGATAGTAATATTTGGATGTACAACTGATTAGCTTTTTGAGTCAACTCAGTTCCAGATGACCACTGCAGCCAGCCAGCCTCAGCTAACGGGGTCAGCTCAGTCAGTGTTACAGAAGCTGAGAGTGATTCCCATCACACCCTAAGGTCTAACAATCTGCATGAAACCTTACCTTACATGAGATCATGTAGAAAGTAATTTATATAGTTTGACCAAAATGGCATAAATTTATACAGGTCCTTCTCAAAAAATTA
>NW_013967524.1:0-376 GCF_001266775.1 Austrofundulus limnaeus | reverse complement strand
ATTTTTGACTGTGTAACTTTACAAATGGCACCCCCATACCTGGTCTCATTCTGATGCTTTCTTCTCATCCATCGATGATATTTCCACAATTCATATTATTCGTGTTTAACTGCATTATATTAAGAGCAAATGTGTAAAACTGTGGTGCCAAACAGGCCTGAGAAAGAAACTGATCATGTCCAGTGACTCTCGGGACTCTCGGTGTGGACCGTTGCCATTTCACAACAGGATGTTGCCAGAACATTTACTCGTGGTGTCAAACGGAGTCCCTGCTAACGTGCTGTGGCACCAGCAGCAGAGACCCACTTTTTGAACATGATGCTCACAAAGACAGATTGAGTTGGAGACCTCTCACCTGGACAAACAGCATTTAAAC
>NW_013967523.1:0-376 GCF_001266775.1 Austrofundulus limnaeus | reverse complement strand
CACACACACACTGCTGTAAACTGTGCCGAGTGAGAATGAGATCTGTGGCACTGTGTGTGGTTTTCACTGACATATGCTTTTTTCTTCTTTACCACACTTATTCCCCCAAACATCAACATAAAATGTGGAACTACCTGATCACATAATACACGTTTACTGTTTTTTCTGCACACGTGAGAAGAGTTTGTGTCCAGAGAACTTTGTGACATTTTTTTGACCAGTGAAGTATTTAGCTTCTTTACAGTTCTCAGGTTGCCTGTATGGTTTCAGTGTCGGTCTGTGTTGGGTGACAATGCCTTTCCAAGGTTCTGTTTAGTGAGTGGTTCCCAAACCTTTTCTTTTGGCTTATAAAAGAATTGGTGAAACTGATCACAGT
>NW_013967522.1:0-376 GCF_001266775.1 Austrofundulus limnaeus | reverse complement strand
ACTCCTATGTTTAATAGTTTTTGAGCTATAACCATTTTTTGTATTTCCAGATACCACTTTTTCAGATAAATTGGGGGTCCGGGGGGGGCACTGATTGGTGGACCTGATGGATAGAGCTTTGTCAGAGCTAAACAAAAACAGGTCGCTAACTTCAGGCTAAAGTTAGCTTGGTTGTGCTAACGTCAGTTCATAAGCTTGTGTGTGGTGTTAGCTATAGTTTCTCTGCAGTTTTTTCTCACAGGGTTTGGAGGTGCAGCTGCAGGTGCTGCTGGTTGGCTTGATTGCTGCTTAAAAGCTGCCACACATGCAGCACACACTCTCTCTCTCTCTCCTGATCCCCACTTACTTTGGTTCTTATCCTATGGTTTGATTGGGT
>NW_013967521.1:0-376 GCF_001266775.1 Austrofundulus limnaeus | reverse complement strand
TACTCCAGTTCAGGTGCAAAAAAACACACAAGGAATCCCACTGCTACCACCAAACTCATGGGAAAAATATAAGAGAGACATGAAGATCCAGCTGACATTACAGGGACAAGACGGACTCAAGAGGTAGAACCACTTTGCAACTTTAAAAATGTTAAATAAAAAAGGCAAACATTTAGCTCACTTGGGTTATTTCTTTTTCTTTTCCCTTTTTCCCTTCTTAAGCTTGGGTTATTTCTAAATGACAGTTTAGATGAGATCAGTATTCTGGACAGAGCAACACTAGTGTGAATACATTCTATGTATTCTTCAGATCATGGAATCATGGTTTCAAAACCATTTAAAGTGAAGAAGAAATGAAAAAAATTAAAGGGGCAAA
>NW_013967520.1:0-376 GCF_001266775.1 Austrofundulus limnaeus | reverse complement strand
TAAAATAAAATAAAATAAAATAAAATAAAATAAAATAAAATAAAATAAAATAAAAAAGTCCACTGTGTTAAACCGTTTCCTCCTAATCCTGCCCCTCTCTCCCAAACGAAAGGAAAAGCCCCACAAATGCAACCAGTGTGGGAAAGCGTTCAACAGGAGTTCCACGCTCAACACGCACGTCCGGATCCACGCGGGTTACAAGCCGTTCGTGTGCGAGTTCTGCGGGAAGGGCTTCCACCAGAAAGGTAACAAACAAAACCAAGATAAACCCTCAACTTGTTCTCAGCTTTGGTTTATTAAGAGTCGTGTTCGAAATTTCGATTCGTTAAAAAATGATCTGAAGAATTTGTTCTCAATCTGTTCTCCAGATTATAAT
>NW_013967519.1:0-377 GCF_001266775.1 Austrofundulus limnaeus | reverse complement strand
TATTCTGTCTCGTGTCCTCAGACATTCTGTCTCTTGTCCTCAGATATTCTGTCTCGTGTCCTCAGACATTCTGTCTCTTTTTGTCAGGTCCTGGCGGTGTCTGATATCGTGGTGTATCGCACTCGGGCCGAGCGGCTCCACAACGACATGTTCCACTTCCTGAGCAGCGCGTCCAGGGCCTACCTGAAGCACTTCTCCCGGGAGCTGAAAGCCCTGTCCAGCCGCTGTGGCCTGGACGTCCCTCTGTCCTGTCTCGGACCCTCCGTCATCGTCTTCCAGGAGACAACACACACTCAGCTGCTGGGCCACGGTAGGAGAGAGGCAGCAACATGTGAAAATTTGACATAATGCTTGGAGCATTTTTAAATACTTTAATT
>NW_013967518.1:0-222 GCF_001266775.1 Austrofundulus limnaeus | reverse complement strand
GTGAAATGATGGTCGGATTTTTTGGTAGTATGATGGTCGGATTTGTTTTTAAAATACACGGTCGGATTTTTGTGTAGAATGATGGTCGGATTTGTTTTGAAGATATGAGACCCTCTTCGAAAAATTTTATCGAAACACACGCTCAACCGATTGAAAATCTGTTGTATTGTACATGTGTAACATGTGGTGCGACGCGTCGTACGAAGACTGTACAAAAATATC
>NW_013967517.1:0-377 GCF_001266775.1 Austrofundulus limnaeus | reverse complement strand
TCTTAAAACTCATAAATTGTAGCGAAAATACGAAAATAAGATTAAATTGCGTTCGCAGATTTATATCTTATTGATAAAAATAGCGTTTCGCTATTTTTTAGCGAAGTTTTATTTCCTGTTCAGGAAGTGACGTCATTACCTTTAAAACCGTGAAATGTTTGTTTTTTGTCAGTTTAAAGTTAAAACCTTTGTTTTACGACTTAAAATGACAAGAATAACAAACAAAATCTACAGCTTTTACTGTATTCTGAACAACTCAGCCATGAAAATGGTCTTATACCAACATTCTTTTTGCCAACAGTAAGTAAGTAATATTGTATTACTTTTGCAATGCACAGAGACATATTTTCATGAGAAAAATGTTTAGATTGTTACGG
>NW_013967516.1:0-377 GCF_001266775.1 Austrofundulus limnaeus | reverse complement strand
ATAAATAAATTGACCCAGTTTTCTTAACTTCTGCAACTATAAATATATGTAATCTCTGTGAGATTGTGTAGAGACTTCCTGATAGGGCAGCGAGGTTACCTCGGGGCTCCAGGTAGGCCTGGAGCTGCTCGGCCCAGGTGCAGGAGCAGGTAGAGAGATAGAACACATGAAACCAGCTGGTCCAGGTGAGACTCCATGAGCACACCTAAAAGCACAGAGCTGCATTACTTCACTTTAAACCTGTGTGGAAAAAATAGGTTCATAGGAACAACACTTCAAAAGATAAGTAAAACATTAAACAAAATAATTACAAAAGTACACACACTGAGTACAACATTAAGTACACACACTGAGTACAACATTAAGTACACACACTG
>NW_013967515.1:0-377 GCF_001266775.1 Austrofundulus limnaeus | reverse complement strand
GGATAAATATTAACTTAGCTGTTCATTTAATCTGTACAATGTTCTGAAATTTTTATTTTAAAAAAGCTTACCTCCAAAGTTGAGTTTTTGAAGATTTTTAGAAAATTTTTGAAAAAGTGCACAGCTTTATAAAGCCTCTCAGAACGCATGGGTGTGATTTACTTCCTTCCTTAACAGAAAGTAATTAAATGGATGTTTTTTTTTCTTGTAAATGTTGCTTTTAACCACACCTCTGTGCCAAAATGCAAATGAAGCTTTGGGCAGAGACTCATGGGTGAGACTCAGCGGTGATATATATACAGCAGGTAAAATAAGTGTTGAACATGTCAACATTTTTCTCAGTAAATATAGAGGTGCTAATGACACAAGAACCATCT
>NW_013967514.1:0-377 GCF_001266775.1 Austrofundulus limnaeus | reverse complement strand
TCCATTGATTTTTATTTTTGTTTCTCCTAAAATTGAATTCTGCTTTTTAGGTAGCTCGTTGTGTGTTTTTTAGATTGTTTTTTTTCACAGTTGTGTGCTGCTTCTTGAATTTACTTTTAGTGTTTACATTTGAAGCTTTTTTAAATCAGTTCATATACATGTGCAGCTGTGACAGAACTGATAACAAAAGCTTAGCTATGAGTGTGCTGAATTGTAAAAATTCTTTGTTATAAAGTCAAAATGTCAGTTTTGAATTTCTAATTATCCCGTGATCTTCAAGAACTCAACTTGAACGTCACTCTTCCCATTACCTGCCATTTCCTGGTTATAATCCAGATGAAATGATTTCCTGTATGGCCACCTTGGTACCAAGAAGC
>NW_013967513.1:0-377 GCF_001266775.1 Austrofundulus limnaeus | reverse complement strand
TACCGCTCCAGGAGGTTTTGGACCCAGAATGCAAACAGGACAAGAGAAGCTCAAAGAACGTAAGGTAAACGCAAATAAACCAAACAAAGGAATCATAAAATAAACCTAATGAAGCTCAAAAGACCATAAACAAGTTAACAGTGTAAATGATCCTTACACTCTGTTGTTTGCTGCAAACTGTGGCATGTATCAGAATAAAGAGGATCATTCTACAGCCCATTTCTGAAATTCTTCCCCTGACCTTTGGGCTACAATCTCAGCTGCAAAACATGTGATGTCTCACTTTAATGCTGCCGACCATTCAGCCACAGAAACATGCAGTAAATCTGCAGCCTGTGGGAAGATTTGCAGTTTCTGGTCAAAAATCAAAGTGTTTA
>NW_013967512.1:0-377 GCF_001266775.1 Austrofundulus limnaeus | reverse complement strand
GAATTTATTTGTGAAGCACTTTCACTGTCAAGCTGCCACAAAGTGCTTCACAACAAACCAGAGCAGCACAACAACAGAGAATAAAAACAAAGACATACGTCATACAGCCACGTTAAAAGATTCAACAGGTGAGTTTTTAGCTGCTTTTTAAAAAATCTCCACTGAGTCCAAAGTTCTTAGAGTTTGAGGTAATGTGTTCCAAAGCTTAGGAGCCTCAACATGAAATGTTGGGCTCCGTGGTATATGTGGTAGACGGTAGAAATTGTATGAAGTTGGCCTACGGTAGAAATTTACCCTCTACCGTCATATTGTCAGTTAAAGAGTAACTTACCCCAAAATTTACTTTTTTAGCTGATAAACTCTTTAGAATGTGTCTA
>NW_013967511.1:0-377 GCF_001266775.1 Austrofundulus limnaeus | reverse complement strand
CTCACAGTGTTCTCCCCAGTGTTCTCCCCTCAATGTTCTCCTCCCCTCAGGGTTCTCCTCCTCACAATGTTCTCCCCACATCATGACTTTATCTGACATTTTTACAAAGTCCCAAATTCCTTTGAGCTTTAGCTTTTAGGCTATTTTTAGCTAGTGTTTTGCTACATTTAGCTTTTAATAGCTTTTTAGCTTTGATAACCCAGATTCAGCTACATTAGCTAATGTAATCCTTAACTCTGCAGTTTCTTACTTTGGTTTCAGTTTGCAATGAAGCTTTATAATTAAATTTTTTCATTTATTTATTAATTTTATTCATTTAATTAAAAAACAAAATAACTACCGTATTTATTCAAGTATAATACGTAAAATTTAATCCA
>NW_013967510.1:0-377 GCF_001266775.1 Austrofundulus limnaeus | reverse complement strand
ATAATGACTGGACCTTGAGAAGAACAGCCTCCAATAAACTTCCATCGATTAACACTCTGAGTACTCTGAAAAACTTATTTTTATTTAACTTTAAATTATATCAGTCATATTGACAGCAGATGTTTAACGACTGAACTCAATTAGAAACTGTTCTGAACTCATTTCTGCTCGTCTTTAATGATTTATCAGAACGGCCTATAAAAACCAAAACTCCTGAGTAATTCTTTCCTCTTTATGCTTGACCACAGGTTCTGTTCTTCTAATGCAGCCCTCTCGCAGTAGGCATATTAGCAGTCTAATTTCTGCTCTCTAGTCTTCAGATCTGCCATTCATTTT
This sequence comes from Austrofundulus limnaeus, assembly GCF_001266775.1. NCBI lineage: Eukaryota > Metazoa > Chordata > Actinopteri > Cyprinodontiformes > Rivulidae > Austrofundulus > Austrofundulus limnaeus. Next base: position 41 of record NW_013967510.1, on the reverse strand, counting down.
TGTTCTTGCAATAATCTGTGAATGTTTTTTTATAGAGTGAG
>NW_013967509.1:0-377 GCF_001266775.1 Austrofundulus limnaeus | reverse complement strand
GTTCTACATGATGACTCCTGTTCTCTGAGATATAACTTTTATATCAACAGGATGGATGCAAAGATTTCCAGGCTGATAAATGAAAATGTATTCCTGCTACATTAACAGAGTAGAAAGTTAATCCTGATGTAAAATGTTCTTCACAGCAGGACTCTGTTTCTAATGTTTTATGGTAGAAAAGAAAAAACAGAATTTTAAAACATTTGTGGAGAACAGTTTCAACAGACAGATTGAAATAAGTTTGACTCATATAAAGGTGTAAAAACTGTATTTATTTCAACTAAGTTGTGAAATAAAACCCAACATTTTGGGGATGACATGGTTAATAATAATAATATGTTACAAATATGTTTAAATTTCCTCTTCAGTCATATTTC
>NW_013967508.1:0-377 GCF_001266775.1 Austrofundulus limnaeus | reverse complement strand
AGGTTGAAATGATTTTTTCTGCAGAGTGGCTGGACTCTCCCTTAGAGATAGGGTAAGAAGTTCAGTTATTCAGGAGGGACTCAAGTGTAGAGCCGCTGCTCCACATCGAGAGGAGCCAGTTGAGATGGTTCATCTGGAAAGGATGCCTCCTGGACGTCTCCCTAGAGAGATGCTTCAGGCATGTCCAACTGGGAGGAGACCGCAAGGAAGACCCAGGACACTCTGGAGAGAAAACTGGCCTGGGAACACCTTGGAGTCCACCCAGAAGAGCTGGAAGAAGTGGCTGGGGAAAGAGGTCTGTGCCTCATTGCTCAAGCTGCTGCCCCTGGAACCCAACTCAGAATATGCGTATGGTATGGTATGGTATGGTATGGTAT
>NW_013967507.1:0-377 GCF_001266775.1 Austrofundulus limnaeus | reverse complement strand
CAGAGACATGATTCACTTTAGAACTAAAGTGTCTAGATATAGATTGAACGCTGTCTATGATCCAAAATAAGATTTTGTTAGTTTCATCCACAGTGTGGAGTGAAAAACAAATACATTGGAATGGCCACCAACAGGTTGAATATCTGGCAGCGATCTTGCTAGGTGCTACATGCATCCCTCTGTAACTGTTTACATGTTGAAGCCACACATTGTTAACAACTTGTGTGCTGTGTAATCAGTCTAAAAACTCATGTCCAGGAAAGTCTCTGTGTCTCCACCCACCTGTCCATGTTATGAAATGGATAACATAACAAAATAAGTGAGGTACTAATTTTGCTCCTTCCACTTATCAGGATCTGTCACTGTGTTCTACCTCA
>NW_013967506.1:0-377 GCF_001266775.1 Austrofundulus limnaeus | reverse complement strand
TGTAAAACTGAAAGGAGAAATCTTTTCTTCTTCAGCTGTGAGAGATCCAAGGACGTCCTTAAAGACAAGTGAGAAACTCTCCCTGCTTCCTCTCGTGGACTTCTATTCAGTGTCAGTAAAATTTTCAGAACAGTTTCTCCTCCTGTTTCGCTGTAGGGGTGGGCGGATCGATTTACACATACATCCATACCATGATGACTTGGTGTTGGATTGATACCAATATTTCTAGCATCAACATGTTTGGATTCCTTTGCAAAAAAGAGGTAAATTTACTAACATGTAGAAACATGCAGATACTGTAGTTTACTGACTTCATCACACTGATACAAACAGATCAGTTAGTTTTTGTATTTGTAGAAACATCAGATGATCTTCAG
>NW_013967505.1:0-377 GCF_001266775.1 Austrofundulus limnaeus | reverse complement strand
TGTAAAGTTTAATCAAAATGTACAACCCTGTTCCTTCAAAAGATCTAAAACCCTGACCTGAAACACGATGGGTATGCATTCCTTTAGTGAATGCTTGATGTTTAATTCCTACAAAAGTTTGTGACAGAGCAAATATGCCTCGATTAACTAAAGCATCTTGTGGTTTATGGTTTAGTTTTTATGCACTGAATATTTTAGCTTTAACTATTTTTTTTCATTGATGCATTTTTTAAAGGCATAAATATCAATACACCTAGTAGATAATTATCCTGTAATGAGTTGCTGTTCCCTTCATAACAGAATAAATTCACTGGCACAAACATCTGATCGCCTTTCATGTCTGATAAGCAAAAACTGACAATAATCACTAAAACTCC
>NW_013967504.1:0-377 GCF_001266775.1 Austrofundulus limnaeus | reverse complement strand
TTAATTTTAATATAATTCCAAGATAAAGTTAACACCAAGAGTAAAAATTATCTGCACTGTAGCCTCTTACATAGTCACTGGGCCAATAGATGGAATAACTAAGTAAAAATACAGTGTTTCTACATAAGATGACAAGAGATTACAACCTAGCAACCAGAGCAACAGCTGGTGGGCCAAATCAAATGGTTTGGTGGGCCAGGTTTGGTCCGCGGGCCCCACTTTGGGCACCTCTGCACTACATGCTATTGCATTTTACACATCAAACCTTGCATCATGAAAGAGAAGCAATCAAGTAATTGGCTGTTTTTATGTGTATGTCTGTTAGCAAAATCTATCATAAAACAAACTTTATTTAAAGGGCCAATATTATGTGTTTC
>NW_013967503.1:0-377 GCF_001266775.1 Austrofundulus limnaeus | reverse complement strand
GTTTTTTTCTGCTCCGGCCTTGGCCTATTCTTAGATGTGTGCTTTTCGATGCTGTGCTTGGGCTATTTTACAGAGCGGAGGAAAGGTTCTCTGCTCTAAGTACATGTTCGTGAAATTAAACTTGTTGCATTTGTTGAGCGTACAAACACCAGACAGAAAATTCCAGAATCTTTTGTATCATTTCTATATTTTGTTTTACACTTTTGCTTGTTAATTCCACTTCAATTTGCTGTTTGGTCAAAGTTAGGAATTTAACGAGACTTTTAATGGCGTTCTCCACTCGTGAAGTCCTGCTTACCATTCATTATCTTCTGCTGTCTCGAATATCGATCCATTGAAACAATGGAGCCATTAACAGAGTTTGTACATCACACGGG
>NW_013967502.1:0-377 GCF_001266775.1 Austrofundulus limnaeus | reverse complement strand
GGTATACTTCAGCAGGAATCTGGGTATACTTCAGCAGGAATCTGGGTATACTTCAGCAGGAATCTGGGTATACTTCAGCAGGAATCTGGGTATACTTCAGCAGTAATCTGGGTATACTTCAGCATTAATCTGGGTATACTTCAGGAGTAATCTGGGCATACTTCAGCAGTAATCAGGGTATACTTCAGCAGGAATCTGGGTATACTTCAGGAGTAATCTGGGCATACTTCAGCAGTAATCAGGGTATACTTCAGCAGGAATCTGGGTATACTTCAGGAGTAATCTGGGCATACTTCAGCAGTAATCAGGGTATACTTCAGCAGGAATCTGGGTATACTTCAGGAGTAATCTGGGCATACTTCAGCAGTAATCAGGGT
>NW_013967501.1:0-377 GCF_001266775.1 Austrofundulus limnaeus | reverse complement strand
ATTTTGAGCTCATGACATGTAAAGTTGGTAGGGCTGGGCAATATTTTAATAACAAAATATGTCATGATAGACACATGATCGGTATCAATGAAAAATTTGTCAAATAGAAGGTTTAGAATTTCACTGAACTCCAATATAGAACCGCACGGCATTCTGGGGGATGTAGGCAGAGGAAAGACCTTGACTGCTCGACCTCTCATGGCATCAACTAACTCCCTCTTTCTTAGATAAACTAGCATAAGCCTATTGAGTAACATGCGCAGTAGCAGTGTCATGCTTCATAACTGCTAAAAAATTAAAAAAAGAAAGATGTGGAGTGAAAGGAGAAAATAAGTGCAACAGCTTGAGAGGAAATTGTTGATAAAAGAGGAAAGGTC
>NW_013967500.1:0-377 GCF_001266775.1 Austrofundulus limnaeus | reverse complement strand
GATGCATCCATGTGCTTTTTTTTCCCGCCGTTTGTCTCCTTCAGAACAGAATTACGACGTTGGAAACCGTGAGCTCTTAGCCATTAAATTGGCATTGGAGGAATGGAGGCACTGGCTCGAGGGTTCTGAGGTACCATTTGTAATCTTCACCGACCATAAGAACTTAGCTTACATCCAGAATGCTAAGCGTTTAAATCCCAGACAGGCTCGTTGGTCATTGTTTTTCACTCGCTTTAACTTTACCATTACCTATATCCCCGGCTCCAAGAACATAAAACCTGATGCTCTCTCCCGACAGTTCTCTTCCTCTGAAAGAACAGATCCAGACACACCCATCATCCCTTCCACCTGCTTCGTGGGGACACTTACGTGGAACA
>NW_013967499.1:0-377 GCF_001266775.1 Austrofundulus limnaeus | reverse complement strand
GATAACGAGTTAATTATGTCTTTATCACAAAATAAAGAGATAATGAGTTAATCAGATTCAGATTCACTTTATTGGTATTCAAACATACGATCAGAGATGCAATGAAGAACGAAATGCAGTTAAAATCACCCATTTAAGAAATACTCACATGACAAAGCATGGGCGAACAGGTGAACAGATCTTGCACAACAGGGTGCCGGAACCGATCCTAGACCCGCCAGAGTCCAGAGACCAGATCTTTTCCAACTCATGCTCGGTTCACCAGAGTCTAGAGTTTTCCCCTTCCTCCTCCATGGCCTTAAGACCAGATCCCGCACGGGTGATGCGTGGGAAGGAAGGGAATCAAGTCCTTGTTGACGTATCATCCTGAGGAGTTT
>NW_013967498.1:0-377 GCF_001266775.1 Austrofundulus limnaeus | reverse complement strand
AGATGATGTTGATTTACCTTGTAACAGTCCTTCACCTTCTTACTACTCTTGTACCATTGTTACCTGGTTTTACTACAAAGATTCAGAAGTACAGGTAGAGGTTCAGGATGGAACCATTAATCCTAATTCAGCTCGAGCTGCCAGGCTGAGGTTTGACAGTAAATGCTCTCTGCTCATCAACAACATCACAGCTGAGGATTATGGAATTTATGTTTGTCGTGTTGATCCAAATGGTACCCTGGATGGCCTTGTGCATTTGAATATTTTGAACAGTGAGTATTTTAACTTGACTTAACTTTTAACACTGTCAAACTTTTATCTCCTTACAACCACATAAAAGTTAGTTCTGGATTCGTTTTATTAAAGCACAATTTTTT
>NW_013967497.1:0-377 GCF_001266775.1 Austrofundulus limnaeus | reverse complement strand
TGTCTTAAGCAGAGTAATGAAAGAAGTGTTCTCCCCGTGTCCTCCGGGGATGCGGGAGCTTCTCGGCGGAAGAGGCTGGGATCCTGACTTTGTTTTTCTCCTTCGACTGTTATTTCCCTGAAGAGAAGAGGCGAGTGAAGGGAGCTATGAGTGATCAACTCTGCCTTTATTCTCCAAGTTTTCGGGGGATTTGAAGTTATTGAAAGTCTAGAGACGGGTGACAGCTCGGAGATGTCTGTGTGATGCCTATCAGGCACGCGGCGGCCACTCCGCTCAGCGTCTGTGCACCTCGGAGACGCCGGCTCCACGCTCTCAAAAACATGATATTCTTGTGGCCAATCATTCCTGCTCACACATGACATCTCTCCTAGATTGAT
>NW_013967496.1:0-377 GCF_001266775.1 Austrofundulus limnaeus | reverse complement strand
AGCTTTAGAGGTTGGACACAAACAGGAAGTCAGCTTCAGAGGTTGAACACAAACAGGAAGTCAGCTTTACAGGCTGAACACAAACAGGAAGTCAGCTTTACAGGTTGAACACAAACAGGAAGTCAGCTTTACAGGTTGAACACAAACAGGAAGTCAGCTTCAGAGGCTGAACACAAACAGGAAGTCAGCTTCAGAGGCTGAACACAAACAGGAAGTCAGCTTTAGAGGTTGGACACAAACAGGAAGTCAGCTTCAGAGGCTGAACACAGACAGGAAGTCAGCTTCAGAGGCTGAACACAAACAGGAAGTCAGCTTCAGAGGCTGAACACAAACAGGAAGTCAGCTTCAGAGGCTGAACACAAACAGGAAGTCAGCTT
>NW_013967495.1:0-377 GCF_001266775.1 Austrofundulus limnaeus | reverse complement strand
CCACCGCTCCAGCGGTGCGAGAAATCCAGATGTTTCCCGTAAACTCGGACGGAAAAAGCTACAAAACTTTAATTTGCAATAAAAAAAAAGAGGGGAATAAAGTAAAGGTTTACGCTCTGTGTGTCTCAAATCTGCGTTACGTCTAGTTTAGTGAGAAAAAAAAATCCCAAAGTGAAGCTTTCTACCACTCAATGAACTTTGTTTGTGTCCTGGCAAAGCTGAGAGTCGGCTGTGTTGGCTGCCACCAAGACAAAAACCTTCGTCAGGCTTCAAATATGCCTCGAATGTTAAACTCGGTCCCTGATTTCCTTTTGTTTGGTGGATGGTCCTGTTTGTCAGAGGCTCTTGAAAAGAATGACAAAAGCTCACTAAAAAAA
>NW_013967494.1:0-377 GCF_001266775.1 Austrofundulus limnaeus | reverse complement strand
GCAGTATTAAGTAGATTTAAGATATTCCACGTGATCACCCCAGAAACCAACCAAAGAACTGCTGCTCTCCACAATTTAGCAAATATGTGCTCATTCTCTATCTTTGTGCTAATTTCAACTACATTTTTAGTGTTCTATTTTAGGCTAGTTTCAGTTTTTTTTATTTATTCAGTAAAAATCTGTCAGAATTAAGTATTCGCAGGAACTGCAAATTCTCTAGTTAAAGTTACAACTATAAAAGCCCTTTCTGTTAGCAAAATATACCTGAACGACTGAACAGATTATAAGGAAACTTAGCTTAACATCTACAAGTAATTATATTTTAAAGTCAACTCAGTTTAAAATGTTCACCACAGCTTATTGAGAGACAGGGGTAA
>NW_013967493.1:0-377 GCF_001266775.1 Austrofundulus limnaeus | reverse complement strand
TTCTCCTGGACTGACTGTCTCTGGTTTCCATAGCAACCGTCCTCTGTCCTCTGCTGGACCCGTGAGGACCTGCAGCAGCAGCAGCGGGTCAGACTGAGTCCTGCTGGGTCAGAAACCTGCTTTAAGGTGTTTTTAAAACTCAAAGAACTGAAAAAGAGGAACCTTTGATAAATAAACTGTAAGGACTGAAAGATAACCAAGTAAAAATAAATTTCACTGATGAGAAAAGTACTTCAGTAAAAAGTCATAAAAACAGTAAAAGTATTTCTACACACTCTAAAAAATAAATGAAGACTTGCTGATGTCCTGAACAGTTTTTGTTCCTCCGGAGGTTAAAAATGTTTCTGTTTCTGCCTTTAAACATTTCCAGACGCAAC
>NW_013967492.1:0-377 GCF_001266775.1 Austrofundulus limnaeus | reverse complement strand
CTGTCCTGTAATGTTCAGACACCTTTATAAAAAGAAACGTGGTCAATGAGGTTGTGAGGATGTTTTTGTGACTCTCTGCATGTGTGTGCTGACCGTCAAGGCTCTGTGTACAAGACTAGTTGGAAGGCCTGCCAGTGCAGCGATGTTGGCAGCGTAACTGGACTGGCAGATTCCTTCCTTCAGCTGAAACAGAAACACCAACTCATCTCCGTCCACGGCTGTCTCTAGAGTCTACTCAAAACACACACAATCACATAACATGCATTTAATCACTTAGTCATACAGAGTTTAAAAAAGTGAGATAGTATTCAGGGCCAGTCAGTGTCAAAGGCAGTATAGACAAATGGTGCTGTCCATCTAGGGGGCGCCACAAATGG
>NW_013967491.1:0-378 GCF_001266775.1 Austrofundulus limnaeus | reverse complement strand
CATACAATGTTTGGCGAAATTCTATCTTTTGGATCTTTTCAAATTATGGAGCTTAAAAAGTATCGGTATCGGCGATACTGGCCCTGTATTTACTTTGTATCGGATCGAGACCAAAATTCCCAGTATCGCCCACCTCCAGCGCATCATGCTCCTGTGACTGGGTCAGGACCTGGCGCAATGCCAAGGTGATGTTTTTGTGTGCCATGCGCATTGCGCCCATGTGGCCTGTATTTGTGTGTGCAGGTAGATGGGTTTGTGCGTACCCTCCAATAAAATCCTGCAGGCACCCCTGATTACGCTGACGTCTTTCCGCCCAGGTTGACCATATCAGAAACCGTCACTCCGAGCTCTTATTTTGAAGGTCAGCCGGCAGACGCT
>NW_013967490.1:0-378 GCF_001266775.1 Austrofundulus limnaeus | reverse complement strand
AGGATGAGATTAAAAAAGATGGAACAAAAACAGAGACAGGAAGGAAACACTGCGGAGAGAAGAGCGTCACCTGATGACAGAACGTCTAAACACTGCTGTGATGGAGAGCTCTGTTTGTGTCTGACTGGTGAAATGAGACAAACAGCTGACAGGAAAAACACCGGCACAAAAACAAAACGGCTTTAAAACTGTTTTAACGAGAAGATGAAGCGTCTGACTCGGTCAGGCTTCACTGCGATCCAGTCCAAAAGGATAAAAACGTCCAGGCATACAGCTACAACAAGACGAGCCGTCAGCTCCTCCATAAAAACAGGTGATGATGTCATCGAAGGCGACGCCCACCCAGGCCAGAGAGGGTCTACGATCCCTCCTTGTGAG
>NW_013967489.1:0-378 GCF_001266775.1 Austrofundulus limnaeus | reverse complement strand
TACACTGAAACGCTGTTTTAAAGATTCAATTGTTCACAGCCAAAGTCATCTTGTGTCTTTTATTTATTTCATGATTTATTTGATGTATTTTTTTGTAAATGCTGCTTGTTTGAAGGAGCTTAAAATTCTTCTTAAGGGTCAACCATTTGCTTGACCCATTAAAAAAAACATACAGACAAAGGAAGAAAAGCAAATATTTTTGTTACTCTTTTTTCATCTAAATTTTCATGCTTTGTAGTCCATTTTAGATAACTGCGTAACAAAATTAAACTCTCATACAGTTTTGTCAACTGGCAACTGTGTCTTATCTCCTAAATGAGTCACATCTTAGAATAGAGGACCAAAAACTGAATAAATCATGCAAACAAGCTTTTAAAT
>NW_013967488.1:0-378 GCF_001266775.1 Austrofundulus limnaeus | reverse complement strand
GGTCACAGAAAGGGTAACGGTCGTATTATTCCTGTGTGAGACTTTCAGGTGAGTGAACCCAAATTATTTTTTTGGCATTTATTCGCAGACTGTGCAGAGACTGGACTGTATCAGTTGAGTTTCAATGTGAAGTGAAGCACTAAAATCTCATCCCATTTGGAAGCGGAGCACTGAATTATTTCTAAGCCTTTAACTGCTGAAAGCCAGTCGATGTTGAATCTGTGTTCAGGTTGTTGTGGAGGAGATGATGTAACTGTGGCTTTGCTCTGAACAAATCAAAAATCCCTCTTGCGCACAGACTGTGTAGATAATGTGCGTATATGTGTGTCTGTGTGTGGGGCACATGAAAGAGCAGCGCGCGTGCACACCCACACACAC
>NW_013967487.1:0-378 GCF_001266775.1 Austrofundulus limnaeus | reverse complement strand
GCTCAAACTTATTTCTGTTTCTGTAAGAAAACCAACAAAATTATAAATACAAACAATTACGTAACGTGTTTTCTCAGTGGACTCACTCCGTGTTTCCTTCAGAGCTTCAAATGGCTAACTTTGTGGATTATCCTCATGGTGTGCCCTTTTCAACTGCATGCTGGAACTGTGTCTAGGCCAAAGATCTTAATCTGCACTAATTGATTGCATAAGCTGTCTGAAGCCTCACACATATATACACACTCTCTCTCTTTCACCAGCTCACATTCATTCACGCCTTTATGTATTGAGGCTATCAGCACAAACACAGAACATTAGGCTTTTTGTTTCGGCTCACTGAGACGGATTGGTGAACGAGATACAGATTCTAAAGTGGTT
>NW_013967486.1:0-378 GCF_001266775.1 Austrofundulus limnaeus | reverse complement strand
TCACCAGCTTGAAAAAGCGAACAAAGTTGTTGCTGTTGACGGCAGCGAAGGCCTGAACCGCAAACTTCACCTCGGGTGATTTGCGCACCTCCTCCCTGAACTGCTGCACCTCCCTGTGAGGAGAGGACACGTGAGCTTGTTTTGACGTTCTGCTCGTTAACGTTACGTTAACGACACTGCGCCGACGGACCGCAGGATGTCTCCGTCGTTCAGCTTCAGCAGCACGCTGTACTGGCGGAACTCGGCCTCGTGGGGGCAGAAGACCTGCTGCGTGGCCAGGTCCTCGTACATCTCCTTCAGGCTCTGCAGGCACTTCGTCATGTTCTCGTTGTTTATCTTGGCGTCGAACGACGACATGGGCTCCTCGCAGAGGTGGTG
>NW_013967485.1:0-378 GCF_001266775.1 Austrofundulus limnaeus | reverse complement strand
CATATTTATACTTGGAAAGTACAACAATTGTCAAACCCTGAGTGTAGTATGCTTTTCTCTGATTCTTGTGTATTCAAGGAGGTCATTTTCTCTCTTTTTCTCTCTCTCCTTTATGAGTGTGTTTAGATCAGCTTCTGCCCACTGTCAATATTATAAAAGGATTTTGATTGGTCAAGCATGTGGGACCTGGTTTACTGGGATCACAGTCCATCTGTTTGGTCATGGTACTCATATTTGAGTCATTGGCTGAGTAACTCCAAGCTTTCTGCTAGCAGAAAAAGAAAAGCTTAAACCTTTTGGTATAGGAGGGTTTTGTTTCAGGTCCCGCGATTACCTAGTTTTTGAATCTTTTTTTGTATGTATGTGTATGTATGTGTA
>NW_013967484.1:0-378 GCF_001266775.1 Austrofundulus limnaeus | reverse complement strand
TCTTTGTATTTTAGTCATTTCCTCATGTCCTTATACAGGCAGTGACTACTTTCTAAACATGGGCATCAGGATCATTTTAAAAATGGGGGGACACACTGTTGGGAGAATCTGGTGGTCCTCCCCCAGAAAATTTTGGATGAAACAGATGTCATTTCCTGCATTTTGGTGTATTTGACCATGTTGTTAAACATACTTTTACCTACTTGAATTAACACTTGATTTAATTTTTTCAGAGACAGATTTTTCATTAAACTAGTTCTATCATCCTGTTATTAAACTCACTGATACTGCTGAGATAAGGTTAATTAATGTGACACAGTTTAACATATCCAATAACTTTGGGGCTGCCTTTTTATTGTTTATTGATTTATTTTTAAT
>NW_013967483.1:0-378 GCF_001266775.1 Austrofundulus limnaeus | reverse complement strand
CTGGTTCTGATTCTGTAACAGTCTTCTTATCAGTAACTGGCACGCTGTGTTCCATTGCTATCTCAGTTTTCTCCAGCTGTCCTTCAGATGTCAGCTGTTGTGATTTCTCCATTTGTTTCCAGCCTGAACTTGATTCAGGAAATACTCCTTGTTTGAAGCTAACAGCTCCGATCCATGTCAGTTCAAAGCCAGTCCATCAGACTTGAAGTGATGTTGTCTCTTCCAGAAGAGATCAAAATTATTCACATACTGTATCTCACAGAGTGGTTAACACAGGACTTTCCCAAAAAAACATTAAGAGCCAACAGTCTGCTGAACCTCTTAGCTCCTCCTCTGGCTGTAGGAACGGGCCCACTGATGAATACATCCATGTTGAGA
>NW_013967482.1:0-378 GCF_001266775.1 Austrofundulus limnaeus | reverse complement strand
TGCTGATCGCTGGAGATTAGCAGCACAGAATCTGGGTCTGCCCGTGTTAAAGCCGACAGTCTGAGCCAGTTCTGTGAGCCTTTATGCCGCTTGCCTTATTCTGCTCCATTTCACACATCCTGGTTTGATCCAGTGCGACTTGACGGCACGCACACGCCTCCTCCGAACCGCTGCAGTCGCAGTGGGGTTCTTATTAAAGGCCAAAACATGTTCAAAGTTCAAGGACACATCAGAAATTTAACGTGCACAAGAGGGATGTTTGTCCTGGTATTGTTGTAAACAGGTTCTATAAATTATTCTCAATATCCTGAATTGCTCACGAGTCACTTTATTCAGTTTTGTCACTTTAAAATGTAGGTTTTGAAGCAGGTTCTTTAG
>NW_013967481.1:0-378 GCF_001266775.1 Austrofundulus limnaeus | reverse complement strand
GTCCTATTTATTTTTTACACACCTGGAAAATTTTTCCACGTACCCCCTGTGATATTCTCATGCACCCCAATGGGTACACGTACCCCTGGTTAGGAATCACTCATCTAAAAGAAGACATTGAGGTGGAGTGTTTAATATTAAGTGAGAGAGCGTTCCACACTTTGGGAGCCCTGATCATAAAAGCCTCTCCTTCTGCCACCTGTCCAACTCAGGGAGTGGAGAGGACTAGTTTAGTTGAAAGATCTGAGCTATATACGGGGTAAAATATACAATATGAGTTAAGACGTGTTGTTTTAAGCATCTTTGAGAAAAGGCAGGACAACTAAAATACGGTTAGAAAATCTAAAGCCCCAACATTATCTATGCTCATAATGTAAG
>NW_013967480.1:0-378 GCF_001266775.1 Austrofundulus limnaeus | reverse complement strand
CTTGCATGAGGCCCAATGCTCCTATATAAATAACTTCACTTTAGTGATTCACTTAGTGATTAACCTTTCTTAAATACAAAGTTAAAGTGTATCTTAACCCCCTGTGAAAAGATAACTCCGCCCCAAAGCAAAATTTGAAAAACGCATCAAAGTGGGGAGGGGAGGGGGTGTGGGTAGGGATGTCAAAATGGCGTCGTAAACAAACTTGGTCACGTGACTCCCAGAGCTCGCACATGTCGGGCTCACGTGGCTTTGTCACGTGAGTGCATAATTTAAGAATTTTTTGCTCGTGACGTCACCGACACGTCAGTGTCTTTAAATCTCTTCTTCCATTACAGAATCAGTCTTCAATCCTGCGTTCTTTTGCATGGTGACCTG
>NW_013967479.1:0-378 GCF_001266775.1 Austrofundulus limnaeus | reverse complement strand
GTCTTAACACAGATACTGGATTGGCCCCGTCCCTAAAACAGTGAGAAGCTTGGTAGATCCAATAAACCCATTAAACTGCTTCCCATTAGCTCAAAAGTGACAGTAGAAACTGAGCTTCACCAGGCTGAATTTGTCACACTGCTCTCTGGATCACATGATTACTGCTTCTTTTTCTCTTTCTCACAAGCAGGAATAATGCCAGAGCTGGGCGATGTTTTTTTAAGGGCTACAGATACCATAATAGCATGGCATGCAAACTGGCAACTTTCTGCTTGCTAAAAATATTGTCTGCTCATTTAAAAACCTCGCCTTTAATGCTGACAAGGTTCCTATGCAGTAGTATCTGGTTTTAGTCTTGAAAAGTATACAGACCTTTTC
>NW_013967478.1:0-378 GCF_001266775.1 Austrofundulus limnaeus | reverse complement strand
ACCCATGTGGACCAGAGGACAGGACCCATGTGGACCAGAGGACAGGAACCATGTGGACCAGAGGACAGGAACCCATGTGGACCAGAGGACAGGACCCATGTGGACCAGAGGACAGGATCCATGTGGACCAGAGGACAGGACCTATGTGGACCAGAGGACATGTGGACCAGAGGACAGGACCCATGTGGACCAGAGGACAGGACCCATGTGGACCAGAGGACAGGAACCATGTGGACCAGAGGACAGGAACCCATGTGGACCAGAGGACAGGAACCATGTGGACCAGAGGACAGGAACCCATGTGGACCAGAGGACAGGACCCATGTGGACCAGAGGACATGTGGACCAGAGGACAGGACCCATGTGGACCAGAGGACA
>NW_013967477.1:0-378 GCF_001266775.1 Austrofundulus limnaeus | reverse complement strand
GTGTGGTTCATGAGTATTTGTACGTTCTGCAGCTTGAATCAGGTACAGAAATATTTAAAGTGCCTTTTTGTTTTAAAGATTTCTTCTAGTACAAAGAAAAACAAAGTAAACCCGGAGAGAAGTCTCCTCCAGATGTTTTTATTTTGTTGTTGCTAAAGTTTGCCAAGTTTGACTCCACACTGTTATTGTAACAAATTAAGAAATTAAAGCTGATGCCTGCCGGACTGTTCAAACTTCCACTGGAAATATTTTCTAGGAATGTCTTAATCTGAAGAGCTTCTTTCAATAAAACCACTCAGTTCACTTCCTGCTGCTGTCTGCGCTTTATTATTTAGGTGGAAATGTACTCAAACACATTTAATGGAGTATCATCTGGGT
>NW_013967476.1:0-378 GCF_001266775.1 Austrofundulus limnaeus | reverse complement strand
GGAAAAGTGAGAGTGTCAGATTAATGTTGGAGCTGTGTTACTGTGGCATCAATGTCAGACCATGAGCACAACTCACCGTTGGATTATTTTTATACAACGGTTCACTGTTGAGGCTTTTTAATTTATTTTTCCCCCAGAAGTTGATTGAAGAGTGAGCTGACAGGCCTCATCTCCAGCTCCATGCACTGACAGCAGCACTGACTCTCAGTGAAACCCGGGGGGCAGAAAACGAGGGGATTAAAAACTGTGCTGCAACAAGTCTCCTCAAGAAGCTCCAGAGACATTAAAAAGCCATGATATGAAAACAGGAACACCCCAGCAGCAGTGGTGGGCATGGTTCAACTAATCAGCTAACAGCTAACAGAGCTACAGTAACTC
>NW_013967475.1:0-378 GCF_001266775.1 Austrofundulus limnaeus | reverse complement strand
CTGTATCGATCAGTGTGTTGGCTTCTGCAGAGTTAACAGTCTCATAACCAAAACTAAATATCAAACAGAGTCAGAAACTTTATGGAAACATCAAGCAGTGTGACAACTTATGTGACCAGCCATGCGTGCATCCACATTTGTCTCCTGTTCTCCTGTCCCTCCCATGAACCTGATAAAATCTGAATTAATGTCAAGACCTAAAGAAATAGTCTGAAGCCAGTCAGAATTCTGAGATCAAAGTCAGAATTTTAAAATTAAGCTCAGAATTTGAAGAACAAAGACAGAATTCTGAGATCAACGTCAGAATTTTGAGAAAGATGAGAAAGAATTCTAAGATTAGAGTCATAATTTTAAGATTAAAGTCACAATTCTGAGATC
>NW_013967474.1:0-378 GCF_001266775.1 Austrofundulus limnaeus | reverse complement strand
AATTGTATTTAAAGCATCAAATAATCCCTGAGTAAAAGAGACCCATGTTCAGCAGTTTTACAGAAAGCAGATAATTCAGACTGGTAACTTCAGGGGAAACTTGAGAGAAACTCTCACTGTAAATATTTTCAAGGAGATGTTAAAACATATCATTTTACAAACAGATTTGTCTTTTCATTTGGGTTATTTGTATCACCAATTTGGTGACAATTTCAACGTTGTCTTGTGGTCGCGTGAACTAAAATGTGTTAAATTCACGTATTTGTTTTCTATAGTGAATTTCTGTTTAGGAAATTACTGTATATAAATTTCCTTGCTTACTTCGCTAAAATAGTTTATATTGTAAGCTTTTTAAATCACAACAGGATACGTTCATCC
>NW_013967473.1:0-209 GCF_001266775.1 Austrofundulus limnaeus | reverse complement strand
AATAGAAAACACACGTGACTCAAAATTTCTGCCCTGGTCACTATGTATACTGTCTGGTACCCCAAACCGGCTACACAGCCCCCCCACCAAAGTGTCTGCCACTGTCTCTGCCTCCTGATCCGGAATAGCATAAGCCTCTGGCCATTTTGTAAAATAGTCAATAGCGGACAGGATGAAACGGTTTCCTTTGTCTGAGCGTGGCAGTGGGC
>NW_013967472.1:0-378 GCF_001266775.1 Austrofundulus limnaeus | reverse complement strand
TTTTTATTTCTTTCTACTTATTAACTCAGTGTGTTTGTTTTTATAAAATAATAGATCAGGTGATTGTTTTATAAAATAATAGATCAGGTGATTGTTTTATAAAATAATAGATCAGGTGATTGTTTTATAAAATAATAGATCAGGTGATTGTTTAATAAAATAATAGATCAGGTGATTGTTTGGGAGCAGTGGTCACCTGTGACTGGTGTATTCATCCAATATGTCTGCATGTAGCATCGTACTGCTGCTCCTGGACTGACATTTTAACACTTCCACTGTCTCTGACATCCAGGCATGATTAGCTCAGTTAGCATGGCTAACTGCAACAGCATTGTGTCAGTAAAATGTGCCTCCAACATTAGCATGTTTCATGTCAGG
>NW_013967471.1:0-378 GCF_001266775.1 Austrofundulus limnaeus | reverse complement strand
AGTGAGTGATGGGCCCCGGTCAGCCGGTCCGACACGGACCCTCAACTTCTGTTTCAGCCACACAGTGAGAGACACGGGGGTGATGTACACGACCGCTGGGAGACACACAGGTATTACAAAAGTGTCGAAGTGTTAAGAGAAGAGGGGGACAGGCTGAACGTCCAGAAAAGGGGGAGGGGCCAGAAGGGGAACCAGAGAAGTCTCAGAAGACCCCCGCAATAAGAGGTACTTACAGAGAGAGCCCTCAGCAGGATTAAACATCTTAGTTCCTCACACAGCTGAGACCCTTGAAGGTCAGGGAACTGAAAGAACTCACATTACTGTTGTTCCAGAACAGAGGAGCTCAGGATGTTGTTTAGGCCGTTGGTTGGTGAATAA
>NW_013967470.1:0-378 GCF_001266775.1 Austrofundulus limnaeus | reverse complement strand
TGTCAGAGACTGCTGAAGACCTCAAGATGTTCCTCAACAATCATGAGTAACTTCTGATGTAGCATTTCAAAATAAAAGCACTCCCAATTATTACGTTATAACTGTCTCTGCCTATAAGTTGTTGTCTTTATTGTAACTAAATGGCTAGTTGTCAGAGACTGGTCTCAATTCAGGATGACTGTAAAAGTAACTCAGATGTTTCTCAACAATTTCGAGGAACTTCTGTAGCATTTCAAAATAATGGCACTCCCAATACTGACATTTCACAATTTTGGTTCCCCCAAGTTGCTGTCTTTATTGCAAATAAACGGCTGGTTGTCAGAGACTGGACCCTCTTCAGACTGACTCTAGAAAACCTCCAGATGTTCCTCAACGTTT
>NW_013967469.1:0-378 GCF_001266775.1 Austrofundulus limnaeus | reverse complement strand
GAGCTATCCCTCAGTTCTGCTGCTATAGGCTTAAACTGTTGGAGGCTGCTGTCTTTATCCCACTTTCCACTTTTCCTCAAAGTCCCAGTATTCACTGCAAACCAAAACTGTGTTCCACTTGTCAAGAAAAAAAGGCAAGACTCAAAAAATGACATCGCCAAAATCAAAAATTTAATGGATCAACATTAACATTTGGGTTTGAACAACATCGTCAATGAAAACAAAAACAAGCATTTGAAATATTTGACTGTCACACTTAAGCAGCAGATAAAACTAAACACGTTTTACGTGTATATGCAGGTCCTTCTCAAAAAATTAGTATATTGTGATAAAGTTCATTTTCTGTAATGTTCTGATAAACATTAGACTTTCATATAT
>NW_013967468.1:0-378 GCF_001266775.1 Austrofundulus limnaeus | reverse complement strand
AGCATGTACATTTGTTTGTACTTTCTGGTGTCTCGCACAAAGACTGAAATCTGTTTGTGTTGTGGTTGGGCATCCAGACCTCCACGCCAGAGGATCCTGACTGGTTCAGGCTGTATTTGTTGTAAAAACAACAGATGTCATTTTCTTCTAGAACTGCACATTGATTGAGACATTGTCCCGGGATATAATAGAGGTAACAAATAGTGATTTATTTCTGTTCCAAACAGGCCTGTCACGATAAGAAATTTTACCGGACGATAAATTGTCTCTGAAATTATTGCGATAAACGATAATATTGTTTGGACACCAATTTAAACTAATAAATAGATTTTAATTTATTGTACGATTTATTGATTTACAGCAGGTAAAATAAGTATT
>NW_013967467.1:0-378 GCF_001266775.1 Austrofundulus limnaeus | reverse complement strand
ATTTTATACAAAGGATTATTGAGAGTTTAACTCTGAAAGCATGTCTGAAACAGGCCAAGTTGTTCAATGGTTCAAGTAGAGTAAATAAATCTGGACCAAACATGATGGATAAAAGCATCACGTGTAGAAAACATCAACATCATTTTTTTTAATCAACGTTTAGTTTCTTCTCTGCTTCTGATTCATGATCTTAATGTGGGATAAAATGACAACAGTTTATCCAAAAGCATCAAACAACAACAACGAGAACATTCTGGATGTGTTTCTGTTCTAATTGAACACTGACCCGTGCATGTTTAGTTGCAGACAGATGATAGAAATGATATTAATCCATCCAGTAAAAACTGCGGGCAGAGGGACAGTGCGCCCTTTACAGGG
>NW_013967466.1:0-378 GCF_001266775.1 Austrofundulus limnaeus | reverse complement strand
ACGAGGGAGGACTTCCTGTTGATGAGTGAGGACTTCCTGTTGACGAGGGAGGACTTCCTGTTGATGAGAGAGGACTTCCTGTTGATGAGAGAGGACTTCCTGTTGATGAGTGAAGACTTCCTGTTGATGAGTGAAGACTTCCTGTTGATGAGAGAGGACTTCCTATTGACGATTGATGAATTCCTGTGAACATGAGGACTTCCTGTTGATGAGAGAAGACTTCCTGTTGATGAGGGAGGACTTCCTGTTGACGAGGGAGGACTTCCTGTTGGTGAGGGAGGACTTCCTGTTGGTGAGGGAGGACTTCCTGTTGGTGAGGGAGGACTTCCTGTTGATGAGGGAGGACTTCCTGTTGATGAGGGAGGACTTCCTGTTGAT
>NW_013967465.1:0-378 GCF_001266775.1 Austrofundulus limnaeus | reverse complement strand
TGTTGTGTGTTTTATATGTATGTGTCTTCTCTCAGCAGCAACAAGAAGAAGAGCAGGTGGACGTCCTCATAATGGGAGTGATGGAGCCAGAGGCCTGCAGCTCTGACTCCATTTATCAAGTGTGTGTAGAAAATGGAGATGTGTACTTGATCGATGAAAATATGTGGCTGCCCATTCAACACAAATTACAGGAGGGCAAAATTCTAGCACAGTTAACCCTTAAAGGGAGAAACATAACCAGTATAAGTACAAAATAGTTAGCTAAATATGTGTATGTAATCTAGTTAAAAATCATACTTTGTATATCGTTCTTGTTAAAATTGTTCGTTTTTATTGGGTATTAATTTGTGTTTATTCAGAATGTTCAACGTTTTTATG
>NW_013967464.1:0-378 GCF_001266775.1 Austrofundulus limnaeus | reverse complement strand
GAGCAGAGTTTTAATGACAGACTGAGATATTCATCCTGAAACTGTTGCTACACACTGCCTCTGACCTCCTCTTTATCCTCCACGAGAGTAATGTGCTCTGACTCGTGCTAAGCTGTGGAGCTTGCTGTTATCCCAGACTGGCCTGGGGATCCAAAACAAAAGAGTCACAACTGGATTTCTTCAGAACAATGACCATGAAAGCAAAAAGCTGGAGAAGGGATTCGTCTCGTAGTCATCTCTGAGCTGAGAGAAAACATCTCAAAAGTAAACTAAAAAGCTTCTGAACCATTTCATTTTTTCATTTTCATAAATTTTATTCATTTCATTAAAAAAAGTTATAGAAAATAACTAGAAGCACTCGGAGAGTGCAAACCTCCA
>NW_013967463.1:0-378 GCF_001266775.1 Austrofundulus limnaeus | reverse complement strand
CTCTTGGGTCAACTGGCAGCTCTCCGGGTTCAGAGGAACAATAGGATCTGTTATAATTGATGGAAGGACAGAGAGACGGGCAGACAGAGAGGAGGACCCTCGATCTATCAAACTGACCCAGTAACATCGGCCTTGGGACAGAATCATTTGTTTCATGAGAGCAGCTCATAGAAAATTATATAAATACATGTATTGTACAAATCTTTATACTGTATCTGTACATAAACATATACAGGAAGCTGTTAAGCATCATTTGTCAGGAATTAAACAAACATATTTAGACCTCTTTGCATTATTGGATGAGATTAGACATTTTATTTTGAAAGGTTCACAGAAAATGACTAAAGCTGCTTCTCAGTCAGTTTCAAGACATGTTAT
>NW_013967462.1:0-378 GCF_001266775.1 Austrofundulus limnaeus | reverse complement strand
GCCCACCACTGAATTTACTTAATTTAGCTGTAGCAATGTTTATTTTTTCCCCCTTTTCTCTTCAATACGAGCTTCAGACTTGGATTTGAAGCTTGTGGGTGTCTGAGCCTGATGCTGCTGTCAGACAGGAGCGAGTCGTATTGCTTGGTGAAAGCAGCTGAGTGAAGACAGAGCTTCAGTGAACTGTGTCCTCACTCCTGCCACTGGCAGCTGTAAAACTGGCCTTATCACAGGGTCAGCTGCCACGTCACACACCTGCTGTCCTCTAACAGCTACGAGACGAAGCTGTTTGTGTTTTCTGATGTCAAAAATGTTCAGGACGTGGGTCATTTACCTGAGTGAAGTTGGCCCCCCCACCTTCTTCAAATCAGACAAAAT
>NW_013967461.1:0-378 GCF_001266775.1 Austrofundulus limnaeus | reverse complement strand
GAATCAAAGTGTGAGACCCCACCAAGGGAAGAAGAATGGAAGAGCTAAGATACTGTGGGACTTTCAGATCCAGACCAACAAGCAGGCGAAGACTCACCAACTGGACATTGTGATGATCAAAAAGCAAGAGAAGATGACAGTGGTGATAGATGTAGCAATCCCAAGTGATGGTAACATCAAAAAGGAGCATGAGAAGCTTGAGAAATACCAAGAACTGAAAAAGGAAATGCTGAAATTTTTGAGAGTCCAAGCATCAGTAGTCCCAGTGGTTATTAGAGCACTTGGTGCTGTGACCCCCCAGACTGTAAGAGTGGCTTCAACAGACTCCAGGTAGAGATCCAAGTTTGAAGCGGAGTGGAACTGCCCAAGTCGAAGAGT
>NW_013967460.1:0-378 GCF_001266775.1 Austrofundulus limnaeus | reverse complement strand
ATCTGTCCCTGTCTCATCTGTCCCTGTCTCATCTGTCCCGGTCCCTGTCTCGTCCCTGTCTCGTCTGTCCGTGTCTCAATTGTCCCTGTCTCATCTGACCCTGTCTCGCCTGTCCCTGTCTCATCTGTCCCTTTCTCGCCTGTCCCTGTCTCGCCTGTCCCTGTCTCATCTGTCCCTTTCTCGCCTGTCCCTGCCTCATCTGTCCCTGTCTCATCTGTCCCTGCCTCATCTGTCCGTGTCTCGTCTGTCCCTGTCTCATCTGTCCCTGTCTCATCTGTCCCTGCCTCATCTGTCCCTGTCTCATCTGTCCCTGTCTCATCTGTCCCTGCCTCATCTGTCCGTGTCTCGTCTGTCCCTGTCTCATCTGTCCCTGTCTCA
>NW_013967459.1:0-378 GCF_001266775.1 Austrofundulus limnaeus | reverse complement strand
CACGCACACACCACACACACAACTTTACACTAACATAGGAGCGCTGATCTCTCGTCCTAGGAGCTGCATACATTTAGCTTCAAACTCATGCAGAGGATGCTGGGGAATGAGATTTCTAATATTTTGCAGCCTTTTTACAAATCAGTGTCTATCACCAGTTGGAAGACGAATCAGTGGGCAGATCTAGCACAATGAAAGGCAGAGGCCTCAATGCATCAGAACAAAAAGAGAAATCTAAGTACCTGTGTTTATGCACATAAATACAGACATTAAAGGGAAGGAAAACATCTCTAAACAAACTCTTTTAAGGCTATAGTGTTTCACTAGCTGTGTGTGTTTGTGTGTAGATGTGTGTGTGTGCGTGTGCGTGTGTGTGTG
>NW_013967458.1:0-378 GCF_001266775.1 Austrofundulus limnaeus | reverse complement strand
TCAGTTTCTCTCATATTCCAGGTTTCAAAGCTCTGCAGTCTCTGTGTCTCTTTATGGGAATGGGGTCAGATTCTGCGGTGCAGATATATAAAGAATATTTATTTCATGACCTTTTCTGCCCGTGGAGCCAGGGGAGATTGTCTGTAACCACGGTAACGGCTAATGTCTGGTAATAAAGCGCGAACCCTCTCGGTGTTGGTGGGTCTGTGTGGATTACATGTCTGCTGATGGCTTTAATAAAAGACTTAATGTCCCCAAATGTTTCACACCCAACCAACAGTTTCTGTTATTGCTTGGTTTTGCTTTAACATAAATCCCATTTATCAAAGAGAAATATCCCTTTTTTCACTCAGTGTTTAATTCAGGGAAATTATTTTT
>NW_013967457.1:0-378 GCF_001266775.1 Austrofundulus limnaeus | reverse complement strand
AAAAGCTAAAAAGCTAAAAAGCTATCATTAAGCAGTCATAGTGATGGAAAAACTCTTTAGAGTTCAACATTAAGTTAAAGAGAGGAGGAGCAGCTGCAGGAAAACAGCTCCTTCACCTCCTCTGTGTGAGCCAGGCTCGTCTCTCTCCACAAACATTAACCCTTTAGTTCACAGATATTATAGCTTCTCCTCCCAGAGCAGAAAAACACTTTATTTCCTGTTTGTTAAACGTCTTTTCTTATAGTTTTATTACATTTTTGATATCTTACAAGTGTTAGAGTTCTGAGGTTTTACAAAGACGATTAGTGCAAAGAGGATGTGATTAGGAGGTTTTATAGTTTATAGTTTCTTTAAAAAATACTGGTGTAGAGGTAACCC
>NW_013967456.1:0-378 GCF_001266775.1 Austrofundulus limnaeus | reverse complement strand
TGTGTGTGTGTGTGTGTGTAGGGCTGGTATTGGTCTGGACTGTGCGCTCAGTTTCCAGCTCTTTCACTGTTCACCACATAAAGCTTGCAACAACGAAGCCCTCTGTTCTTGTTTTGTCATTTTTCTCTCCAAAACAAATGCCTCACTTTTCTGATCTTTTTCTTCCAGGCATCAAGAGACCAGCAGGAGGCTGAAAAATGTGAGTGTTTTTTACAGATTTGATCACACAGATTATTGCCAACATGTAATAAAGCATGGTTTCCTCTGGTTACAGTTCCTGCAATACCAAAGAGAATCACTGGTTTACAGGATAAATTAGTTCAATTATGTTATATATACAGTATATATTAAACTAAATATGGTCATTCTGACATTTAC
>NW_013967455.1:0-378 GCF_001266775.1 Austrofundulus limnaeus | reverse complement strand
AACCACATGTATGAATAAGGTTAAAGTTAAAAAGGAAGTCCTGAACATGGATCAGAAATGTTTTCATTTTCACCTTAACAAAGATAAATGAAGAATGTTAACCTTGGCCGTTGCTCTGTTTCAACTCATTTCAGAAGAAAAGGTAAGTAAGACATTGGCTCAGTTTCTGAGTCACCCATCAGCTGGGCTAGGACTCATCTTATTATCTGATGACTTCTTCACTCAGACCTGACAATTTACCCTGATGAGACAGGGGTTTCTTTGAGCTGAAATGACCCGTGCTTACCGTCCGTTTATTCACAGAAACATCTATTAAACATTTTCTTGTGCAAAATCAAAGTCACACTTCAGATTAATCTCTTCTTCTTCTTCTTCTTC
>NW_013967454.1:0-378 GCF_001266775.1 Austrofundulus limnaeus | reverse complement strand
TACTCTTTAAATTGTGGTCAAAATGGAAATATAATCTTTTTTTCTGTTCGTATCCAGAGGATTCAGTGCTTCACCTCATCAGTCAAGAACCAGCTGCACATCGGTGAACTGAGATCAAATAAGGGAAATATCAAATAACCCATTATAGCTATCATAACTACTCCCAACAAAGTTATTAGGT
The DNA here is from genome assembly GCF_001266775.1 of Austrofundulus limnaeus. NCBI lineage: Eukaryota > Metazoa > Chordata > Actinopteri > Cyprinodontiformes > Rivulidae > Austrofundulus > Austrofundulus limnaeus. Next base: position 197 of record NW_013967454.1, on the reverse strand, counting down.
TAAGAGCAGTTACTAGGCATGGCTTACATTTGATACAGAAGATGGGGAGTAAAGAAAACTATTTAAGTAATGCAGTTAACAGCAAACTTTATTTTGATGGGGAAAACGAGGAAAAAGACACATTTCCTTGTCTGGCTGCATTTTCTCCAAAGTGACATGTCATTGCAGTGCAGTAACAAACTCCATCAGCTTTTGGA
>NW_013967453.1:0-379 GCF_001266775.1 Austrofundulus limnaeus | reverse complement strand
GAAAGCATGACAGACATGATTCATGACAGTAGCTTAGTGATTTGTTTCAAACTAAACAATAACACAAAGAGCAAAATCTTAAAATCCCAGACTTCTGTGCGATTTTGTTTTGAATATGCACAAATGAAGAGAATGATGCATAATTGGTTAGCAAGCTAACAACAAAATATTGTTGAGGCGTCTAAGTGGCTCTTTGTGTTTTGTTTTTTTTCCGTTAGAGCAACAGGAAGAGGGTTTATACTGAAGGCAGCTGTGCGACGACACGGGGCTGCACTTTAAAACATGCCCAAAAATTCCTGAAACACAGACATCTTGTTACTCAAATTGAATTACACCTCTACAATTCAAATATCTATAGTTGAGAGAACTTTTGTTCATT
>NW_013967452.1:0-379 GCF_001266775.1 Austrofundulus limnaeus | reverse complement strand
GTAAACACCTGTTTGTGTGAAAAAAAGAGAATTAAAAGAAGGAGGAACCATCATCAACGTGTCCTCCATGGCAGGTAAGGTCTGCACCACTCACACCTCTTCAGATCCAGGTTCACTGGGTCTGAGACCACTCATCAGAACTATCATGTTCTGAGGCCGAAGATCCCTGCAGTAAGGAAAAACAGAAACTTACAGAAATTCTGATCCTGACCTTGTCCTGTTTAAACCTCTGATCTGGTCCAGTTTTTTTCCTGTGGGGAGGAGGTCTCAGCAAGTAGGAGTTTCTTAGTTAGTGGGAGGAGCTGGCCCAAGACGTGATTGCTCAGATTGATGGTCGGGTTTGAAGAAGCTGGGGGGCAGCAAGGAGTAGCTTAGTTGA
>NW_013967451.1:0-201 GCF_001266775.1 Austrofundulus limnaeus | reverse complement strand
CTTCCGAGATCAGACATAAACAGGGCAGTATGGCCGTAAACGATAAATTAAACTTACAAACAGACTTTTAAAAGAAAAATTGCATGATCTCATACTCTACATGTGTCTACAATTTGTATTAAGTTGAAAAATGTCAATTGGAAGCTGTCGTGGCAAAGATAGTCAGAAACACGGCGAAAAGGGTGTTTGAAAGACAAATCT
>NW_013967450.1:0-379 GCF_001266775.1 Austrofundulus limnaeus | reverse complement strand
CCAATACTTTTATACTTTTACTTGAGTTAAAAGCTCAAGTTGATACTTATACTTCCAAAAAAGTATTTTTAAACTCTAGTATCTGTACTTCTAGTTAAGTAATGAATGTGAATACTTTTGACACCTCTGGTCGTGAATAACATCATCCCCTTAGACTTCGCTCAAGTTCTGTCTCACAGGACCTGAGCTAGCTCTCTGAGGAGATCAAGCAATTTACATCTGCTGACAGAGCTGCAGCATCAATGTCTCTCCCAGGCCAAGGCTGCACGCCAGGAATACTGAAAGTTGTACTAGCAAAGAGCCATCTCTTTGGTCCCAGAGATGACGAGGAAGTTGATGATGATGAGAACACAAGAACCTACAAGGGTTGAGACTGTCC
>NW_013967449.1:0-379 GCF_001266775.1 Austrofundulus limnaeus | reverse complement strand
ACATTTTAGTCAAAAAACTATATTTGTTTCTCCTGATACAACTTTTAGACTTAATCCTCGTTTCGATGTGACGGGTCACATCTTTGAACTGTTTGCATGTTTTTTTTCTTTTCTTTTACCTTCCACTACCGATGGAGGGAAAGGCCACAGACTTGAGCTTCTTCTCGTCTGCCAGGGCCAAACAGTTCTTCACGGTCTTCTCCAGCATCTCCTCACACTTATCAGAACCCCAGCCTGGACTGTTGCAGTGGATCACGTACTTCGCAGGCAGACCAAACCCACCAGTCAGAACAGCTGAAGGAAGAACAAACACGACATGCTAATGCTTTAAAACACCTAAAAATGATTTATCTTCTGCATAAATTAATAATAAAACAGT
>NW_013967448.1:0-379 GCF_001266775.1 Austrofundulus limnaeus | reverse complement strand
TTCTGTTGGTTCTATTAGTTCTATTGGTTCTGTTGGTTCTATAGGTTCTGTTGATTCTATTGGTTCTATTTATTCTGCTGGTTCTGTTGGTTCTATTGATTCAATTGGTTCTGTTGGTTCTATTGATTCTGTTGGTTCTGCTGATTCTGTTGGTTCTGTAGGTTGTATTGTTCCTGTTGATTCTATTGGTTCTATTGATTCTGCTGGGTCTGTTGGTTCTATTGGTTCTGCTGGTTCTCTTGGTTCTGTTGGTTCTATTGGTTCTGTTGGTTCTATTGGTTCTGTTTATTCTATTGGTTCTGTTGGTTGTATTGGTTCTGTTGGTTCTGTTGGTTCTATTAGTTCTGTTGGTTCTATTGGTTCTGTTGGTTGTATTGGT
>NW_013967447.1:0-379 GCF_001266775.1 Austrofundulus limnaeus | reverse complement strand
GTGAACGCCTCCTCAGTGGCCTGTGAAGCCAGCTGAAACTCATAAAAGGCAGCAAAACTGAACATTCTTCACCCCTCGGTGAGCATTTTCAAACAGATACTCAATAAGGCTTCTCCTCACTATAAAGGGATTGTTAGTGCGAGCTGTTAAACAGCAGAGAGGTGAAATATCACATCACCTGTAATGATATCTGAGCTGCCAGGATGACATTAATGAGTCAGTGTGACTGTGAAGAGCCAGCTCACACTGAGATGTTAATATAGTCTGGTTTGCCAAAAAGGCTCAAGGCTGTGTTTTGTCTCCTGAGCAAACAGTGTAAACATAAAACACTTATTTTTCTTTATTAGAGGGAGGCAATGCTAATGATAAAAATGTTTTT
>NW_013967446.1:0-379 GCF_001266775.1 Austrofundulus limnaeus | reverse complement strand
CTGATTCCACCTTGTTGTGTCTTCCCATATGTTATGGCTCTTGAGCCGGGTCGTAACAATAGTTTTATTGCAAGTATGGTTGTTATATTATGGAATCATACGGCATTTTTCCTTTCAGTGCCACAGCTGCATATCAGGAGTACCAAAACAAAGCAAAACAAGAACCATAAATCTAATTTCAGACTAACTGCTGCCTTTCGGCTCTAAATTAGATTTCTACAAGCAAAGACAGAGACAGCAGCAAAAACTCAGTTATTACTATACATCAACCCACCATTGTTGTCTAATTAGAGGAATTAACTGATCTTTAACCTAATTCTGAACAATTTGCCTTATTGATGTCCATGTGGCTGTTGGAAGCTCATTACCAAAGTTACAT
>NW_013967445.1:0-379 GCF_001266775.1 Austrofundulus limnaeus | reverse complement strand
CTGGCCCTAAGGTTAACCAGTAGAATCTGGTTCTAAGGTTAACCATTTAAATTTGGCCCTAAATATAACCATTTGGACCCCCATTATTTAAATTATTAATTGGCATTTTTTTAAAAATACATACCGGAGAGCTGTGGGGAGAAGTTATTATACTTACCTTTGGGATTATATGTATCCATAGCTGTGTTTGGTATTTTATTTGTTAAAAGTGTGTCTACTTACCTTTGAGTGTTGACAGGAGTCTCTGAGGAGAACCGGACACCTATAGAAAGAAAAAAGTGGCATTACTTTACTTTTAAAATTAACCGGAGACTGTTTGGAACTGTAAACCTGAAAAGAAAGTGTTACTTACCTTGTAGTTTCAACTGGTGCCTAAAAT
>NW_013967444.1:0-379 GCF_001266775.1 Austrofundulus limnaeus | reverse complement strand
TTGCAGCCCTAATCTAAAGTACTTTACTAAAAACTTTGGAGGATTTTACGTATTTTACTAAAGAATTTAATGTTTTATTGAACTGAAGCACTTTGGTTAGCTTTTATTAAAAGAAGGGTACTTTTTTGTTGAATAATTGAAATGATCTACTAATTAGACACGTTTAGATTAAAAATGTATTTACATAATGCAAAAGAAAAAAGGAATTTAGAGAGATAAAAATTGAAGATGGGAACGTGGGAAAAAGCTGAAGCACAATAAAACATAAAAATACAACAAAGATTTCAGGGTTGGGCTCTACCAACATTCCAATGTTCAACATTATCCTCAGTGTTTTAAACGCAAGAACAGATATTCAGGTGCTATCCATCCATCCATC
>NW_013967443.1:0-379 GCF_001266775.1 Austrofundulus limnaeus | reverse complement strand
ACATGATATTGTCCCTTTAAATTAAGCCATTCATTAGCAAATACCCACAAACAGCATGGCAAGATTACAGGGATTTACAAGAAACTGGAAGACATTTATACAACATAGAAAAACATGTAGGGTTAGGAAGGAAAAAGAGATGGAATAAGAAAGAAGAAAATGTCTTTGCTTAGAACAGGACACTCAGGTTTAAACATAAAATAGTTAAACATCCAACAGGAACATGTTCATATAGTAATCAGTCAGAGACAGTGCAACATGTATTGATTCATTGTAACAAATATAGCAATCATAGGGAACATCTTTTTAGGTCATTAAATAAAGAAATACAGCAGAATTTGACATTACCTGTGCTTTTGGAGGATAAATCTGCCTCGAT
>NW_013967442.1:0-379 GCF_001266775.1 Austrofundulus limnaeus | reverse complement strand
CTATCAAAAGGCTAAGATGGATTAGAATGATGTGCCTGTCTGTGTGATTGTGTGTCTTTCTGCTAGCAAAATATCTTTTCCACAAGACAGATTTTAATGAAACCTTCAGAAAGTAATTAATAAACATACATCTACACTGTTCCACACACACTAAAGTTTAACTCATTTTGCCTACCTGACACAATTTACCATTTTGTTTTCAGGTTTTAGATTTGCTGCCTTTAAAGGAAACAAACTTTATTCCATCTGAGCTTGAAGACACAGTTGAGTGCATACATGTGAGACCAAAGAGAGATACTGCTTTAGCTGTAACAAATCAAGAAAGACATGATGCCAATTCAGTTTTTGAGGTAATAGAAATAATATATTCCTTAAAGTT
>NW_013967441.1:0-379 GCF_001266775.1 Austrofundulus limnaeus | reverse complement strand
TATGAGAGTATAACATTATAACATGATGTAAAATCAAAAAAGTTTATTTTACATGATACTGCCCCTTTAAGCTGTTAGACTATTTGCTCACGCAGTTGTTCATAAAGTGAAGAACCTCATCCCATCCTTGACAATTAAGCATTTCGAGGATGCTCCCTTTTTACCCCTTTTTGCTGCAAACAGGTGTTTTTTGAGCATTCCTCAACTTTCTCAGTCTTTTGGTGCCCCTAGCCCAGTTTTTTTAAACATGTTGCTGCCATCAAATTCAAAATGAGTAAAAATTTGAAAATAAAAATACAAAGTTTATCAGTCTGAACATTAAATACCTTGTCTTTGTAGAATATTCAATTGAATAAACAAAAAACGAGCATTCCTGTTG
>NW_013967440.1:0-379 GCF_001266775.1 Austrofundulus limnaeus | reverse complement strand
ACTACAAACTGACCTCAGATCAGCTGAGGCCGAATAAAAAACTGAACTTTTCCAGATTTCTAAAATCAGAAACATTTCAGCTGCACGTGTTCACTGACGGGATTACTCCGCCGCAGAAAGTAGTCCCTCTGTAAACTAGTCCCTCTGTAAAGTAGTCCCTCTGTAAAGGTTCTCCAGGAGAATAAAAAATGAGGTTTGTTCTTCTGAATGTTTGTGGCTCCATTTATTTAATTTTGACAAAAGTTGTGTAAAGGTTTCACATTAAAAGAAACACTTAAAATGCATTAATTTAATTGATGTTTTCAGAGCAAATTGTTTTAATTAACTGGTTTGGATCAAATCAACTGAGTCTAAAAACTTTTTTTTACCAAAATAAGAG
>NW_013967439.1:0-379 GCF_001266775.1 Austrofundulus limnaeus | reverse complement strand
GAGGGAAAGCAGCATCTGATATCCTTTAGCTGTGTGACTGTCAGCGTGCCGTGTCCTGAGATTAAACACAAGACGACAACGTCACACAGTGGGATCAGATTTTTACTGCTGGAATGACTATCACAAAGAGGATCACGGCGAAACAAGTAAATAAACTAAATGTCCGACTGTAGAGACTAAAGATTTGATCTTTTTTTAAAAAAAGACAAATTAATTGAACTACTGTATGTTTTATTTGTTTTTGACACATTTCTTTTTTTACACAGAATGCAAGTGTAGGTTAGTAGAAATAAAGATTTTAAAGTAATATAGTTTTTTGAAGTGGGCTCTGTTGAATGTTATTAAGAGTTAATATCTTACCTGCTGTAGATAGCACTTT
>NW_013967438.1:0-379 GCF_001266775.1 Austrofundulus limnaeus | reverse complement strand
TGCGTTCAGGATCCTCTCACGTGTCTTTGCTGCGTTCAGGATCCTCTCGTGTCTCTGCTGCGTTCAGGATCCTCTCATGTGTCTCTGCTGTGTTCAGGATCCTCTCACGTGTCTCTGATGCGTTCAGGATCCTCTCACATGTCTTTGCTGCGTTCAGGATCCTCTCGTGTCTCTGCTGCGTTCAGGATCCTCTCATGTGTCTCTGCTGTGTTCAGGATCCTCTCATGTGACTCTGATGCGTTCAGGATCCTCTCATGTGTCTCTGCTGCGTTCAGGATCCTCTCATGTGACTCTGATGCGTTCAGGATCCTCTCATGTGTCTCTGCTGCGTTCAGGATCCTCTCACGTGTCTCTGCTGTGTTCAGGATCCTCTCACGTG
>NW_013967437.1:0-379 GCF_001266775.1 Austrofundulus limnaeus | reverse complement strand
TACTACCCCCCAACTTTGTGGATGATTTTATGGATTAAATTTTACGCATTATACTTGAATAAGTACGGTAAATCAACTCAAACTAATAAAACTGTAAATACTAATAAATTTGGAAACAAGGAAATAAAGTATATTTGCACTTCTGCATATAAACATTTTACCCAAATATTAACATGTATTGTTATCAGAATTATCTTTATTGTCATTCACAAAGATGTTGTGTGTGAATGACAATAAAGCTGATTCTGATTCTATATTGTTTAGCAATACATTTTCAAATTCTTCCTCTTTAATTTCCATGATTAATCCTCTAAAACAGCCTTTAATCAGCCTGATAAACTCATGTGTCACCATTTAACTGTGGTTTCTTCTGTTCCAC
>NW_013967436.1:0-379 GCF_001266775.1 Austrofundulus limnaeus | reverse complement strand
AGCTTCACATGTGAACATAGAAAACATGCAACACAGACAGCCTCAAATGTGACCATAAAAAATATCCAACACACACATCTTTAAATGTAAACACAGAACATATTCAACACTTATAGCGTCACATGTGAACACAAAAAATTCAACACACACAGCTTCATATGGGAACATAGAAAAAATCCAACACACTCCGCTTCATATGTGAACATAGAAANTTCTTCACATGTGAACTTAGGAAACATCCAACACACATAGCTTCATATGTGAACATAGAAAACATCCAATACACACAGCTTCACATGTGAACATTAAAATATCCAACACACACAGCTTCACATGGAACATAGAAAACATTTAACACACATATAGGTTCACATGTGAA
>NW_013967435.1:0-379 GCF_001266775.1 Austrofundulus limnaeus | reverse complement strand
TGGTTCCTTCAGAGGAACCATCATGGAGTCAATGGTTCCTCTGAAGGAACCATCATGGAGTCAGTGGTTCCTTCAGCGGAACCATCATGGAGTCAATGGTTCCTTCAGAGGAACCATCATGGAGTCAGTGGTTCCTTCAGAGGAACCATCATGGAGTCAGTGGTTCCTTCAGAGGAACCATCATGGAGTCAGTGGTTCCTTCAGAGGAACCATCATGGAGTCAGTGGTTCCTTCAGAGGAACCATCATGGAGTCAGTGGTTCCTTCAGAGGAACCATCATGGAGTCAATGGTTCCTTCAGAGGAACCATCATGGAGTCAATGGTTCCTTCAGAGGAACCATCATGGAGTCAATGGTTCCTCTGAAGGAACCATCATGGA
>NW_013967434.1:0-379 GCF_001266775.1 Austrofundulus limnaeus | reverse complement strand
CCTCAGATACACAGTCAGGTACAAGTATTACTAATAAAACGCCTCAGATACACAGTCAGGTACAAATATTACTAATAAAACACCTCAGATACACAGTCAGGTACAAGTATTACTAATAAAACACCTCAGATACACAGTCAGGTACAAGTATTACTAATAAAACACCTCAGATACACAGTCAGGTACAAATATTACTAATAAAAGTTGATGCTGTGAAGAAAAGACTGTTTGAGGTCAGCAGGTACTTTGTAAAAACATCAACTTTATTTTCTGTCAAATAAAAACAATCAATGTTAAAATTTACTACATTGTTGAGAACCAAAGTTAAAAACAGCTAAATTAAGAGCTAAAATCCAACACTGAAGCAGTAGCTAGATGC
>NW_013967433.1:0-379 GCF_001266775.1 Austrofundulus limnaeus | reverse complement strand
CATAAAATGTTTTTTTCTTTTAAATGAATGTGTTTTTGTAATATTCTTGTTATTCTAATGTGTTCTTCTGTTATTGGGCAGTAAAGTTTAAATGTAATTAAACTGTCTCAGTTCCTGCTGACCTACTATGATCAAATTGATTCCCTATTTTTTTTCTTAATATTGCAGCTCCCACAGGCCTCCCAGTGGTGATGCTGAAGCAATGATTTGTTAAAGACTCAGGTGAGTTTGTATTACATATCTGTGGATGAACTGCACCATTTATAATGAGCTGTAAATATGTTGAACATCCGTTTCATTTTGATTCGATCCTAATCAACAAAAACCCTGAAAATCTTCTTTTAAAACGTCAGAACGTTTGGAGTTACTTTTGATGATC
>NW_013967432.1:0-379 GCF_001266775.1 Austrofundulus limnaeus | reverse complement strand
TGTTAGATGGACCTGTTTAGATGGACCTGTTAGATGGACCTGGTTAGATGGACCTGTTAGATGGACCTGTTAGATGGACCTGTTAGATGGACCTGTTAGATGGACCTGGTTAAATGGACCTGGTTAGATGGACCTGTTAGATGGACCTGGTTAAATGGACCTGGTTAGATGGACCTGGTTAGATGGACCTGTTAGATGGACCTGGTTAAATGGACCTGGTTAGATGGACCTGTTAGATGGACCTGCTAGATGGACCTGCTAGATGGACTGGTTAGATGGACCTGGTTAGGTGGACCTGTTAGATGGACCTGGTTAGATGGACCTGTTAGATGGACCTGGTTAGATGGACCTGTTAGATGGACCTGTTAGGTGGACCTGT
>NW_013967431.1:0-379 GCF_001266775.1 Austrofundulus limnaeus | reverse complement strand
ACCAAACAATATATATTCTAATAACTGCTTCGACAGGAAAGAAGCAGAGGAAAATATAAAAACATTAAGAAAAGCCAGTTCAGACTAACACAGGAGTTGCAGCAATGGGAGACCACAAGTGCAACTATGGCAAGTAATTGTGTCATGTAATCAGGACTATGAAAAGGCTTATGTTGAATGGAAGTAAGCAGTATGGAAAACCATTTGGATTTTGATTCAATAAGCTTGATATCAGCTGTTAAATTTTCACTGTAGCACTCAGCTAGCTAAGACGATGTTTCACTTTTTCATATTTTATTTATTTCACATTGGAGATGTCATTTAGTTCTGTTTTATTTTACATCAAGTCTGGATCAAATTATCTGGAACAACCACTCCC
>NW_013967430.1:0-379 GCF_001266775.1 Austrofundulus limnaeus | reverse complement strand
CAGGAACCAGGGCCGGAGGGCCCACAGGAACCAGGGCTGGAGGGCCCACAGGAACCAGGGCCGGAGGGTCCACAGGAACCAGGGCCGGAGTACCCACAAGAACCAGGGCCGGAGGGCCCACAAGAACCAGGGCTGGAGGGCCCACAGGAACCAGGGCCGGAGGGCCCACAGGAACCAGGGCCGGAGGGCCCACAGGAAACAGAGAAGGAGGGCCCACAGGAACCAGAGCAGGAGGGCCCATCGGAACCAGAGCAGGAGGGCCCACCGGAACCAGAGCAGGAGGGCCCACCGGAACCAGAGCAGGAGGGCCCACCGAAACCAGAGCAGGTGGGCCCACAGGAACCAGAGCAGAAGGGCCCACAGGAACCAGAGCAGGAGG
>NW_013967429.1:0-379 GCF_001266775.1 Austrofundulus limnaeus | reverse complement strand
CCCTGTGAATCGATTAAGAACCTTATGAATCGATTCAGAACCTTATGAATCAATTCAGGACCTTATGAATCAATTAAGAACCCTGTGAATCGATTCAGAACCCTATGAATCGATTCAGAACCCTATGAATCGATTCAGGACCTTATGAATCGATTCAGGACCTTATGAATCGATTAAGAACCCTGTGAATCGATTCAGGACCTTATGAATCGATTCAGGACCTTATAAATCAATTAAGAACCCTGTGAATCGATTCAGAACCTTGTGAATCGATTCAGAACCCTATGAATTGATTCAGAACCCTGTGAATTGATTCACGACCTTATGAATCGATTCAGCACCTTATGAATCGATTCAGCACCTTATGAATCGATTCAGC
>NW_013967428.1:0-379 GCF_001266775.1 Austrofundulus limnaeus | reverse complement strand
TTAAAACATTTAGTTTTTCATAAACAATGAATCTGCAGCTTTAAGAAACAAACTCTTTTTAACAACAAGCTTCAGTAATGAGTTCAGCTCGGAGCTGTTTGCTCTTTCTTTTGTTTTCACTTTGGTTCTGAACGGGTTCTACAAGATTCTACTTAAAGCTCAAAGACTGAGGATCAGATCCAGTTCTGCAGCTCGAGTTCCATCAGAGTTAGAAAACATCTTTAACAAGAGCATCTCTTTATGATACAAAACTTTAACAGTTAAACTAAAGTATATTATATTATAAAGATCTAATCAGAGTAATTTACATTAAACTCATAGAAAGGAGATAAATCTGCTTAAAACTCCCAGATGTTGAAGCAGCTTCATGACAGAATCA
>NW_013967427.1:0-379 GCF_001266775.1 Austrofundulus limnaeus | reverse complement strand
TATTAGGAGATGTTTTAATGCTGTTTGTAAACTCAAAATGTTGCATAGGGTGCTGTTGTTGTTGTTGTGTTGCATTATACTGTCAGAGAAAAACACAGAAATGCTTTTCTCCAACATTTTGACAAGTTGGAAATTGGAAAGCTTTCAACTCAGAAATGACATCCGGTCGATTTCACAATTTCGAGTTCTGCAGCAGCATCAGAGCAGCTGACTGCAGCCACTTTTCAAAAACAAACACGCCCACAAAATTCTGACCAATCACACGATGCTGGGTGCAGATCCTGCACAGGGTCTCAATCAGACCACGCCAGCGACAACTTCTCTAAATCAGGCTTAAAAATTCTGATTGACCCGCTCCAGAGTTCTGAATATTAAACAG
>NW_013967426.1:0-379 GCF_001266775.1 Austrofundulus limnaeus | reverse complement strand
TACATACATGTTACATGTTAAAACAAGAGCCACAAATACAACAAGATCCAAGCTTCCCAGCAGAAACCTTCCCATAATGCACCGGGTACATCCTCCCCACACAAAGACCTGCCCACTCCCACTGTAGGAGCTGTGTGGGGTCAGCATGGACACCCTGACCCGTCTGCAGCTACAGACCCAAACACACGCAGCGACTCTTTAGATGAGTGTAACACAGACCAGGCTTTCAGCACCCACAAACATCACCCTGTTTCCTGCTCAGACAACATATCAACTCTACGTTGTTAAAACCTTTTACAGCCGGCTGTGAAGATAACGCAAAATTATAATGAACGAAACAGTGAGGTTAGTTTAAATCAGGGCTCCCACAACTTACAGC
>NW_013967425.1:0-379 GCF_001266775.1 Austrofundulus limnaeus | reverse complement strand
AGACTGAGACTTGAATAACTATACAGTCTGTTTAAGAGCAGGTACTGAAGCAGCAACACATATTTTTCTGTGTAATGTCCCTTTTTCTTATTATTCTAAACAATTACCTCTCACTGCCTCTGCAGAACAAAACTGAGCCATTTTTTAAACTCATTTAATGCAGTCTGTTTTATTTTTTACGTTTTGTATCTTCATTCTTCTTACAGAATGACAGGGATCTACAACCTTTACAATAAGAAGAACCTTTTCTGCCCTTTTTCCAATGCGGAAATTCTCTTTCTGTGTTTTTTCCATTGCACATGTGGAGTAGAGGCAGCGTCTCAGGTTTGAGGGCCTTGCTCAAGTGTCCCACGGAGAGGCAAATGTGGGTGCTTCATCC
>NW_013967424.1:0-379 GCF_001266775.1 Austrofundulus limnaeus | reverse complement strand
GTCTAATGTTACAACTGATCATGGATCCCTTTAAGAAAACTTTTCTATCTAAGGTTGTGTCAGATCCTGAGCAGCACGTGATGACTGTGGGAAGAAACAACTCGCTTTTAACAGTTTCAAAAGACATTCAGAGTGAATGGGAGTGAATGGGTAAATGGTTCAACTCCTTTTCTAATGAAGCAGAGTTGTGCGGTTGAACGTGTTAAGAGCGACTAACTCACTACAAACAGCTTTTTTTCTGCTCCATCTTCAGATTCATCTCACCTGCACCCGTTGTTTAACCGTGTTGGAAACGTTGGTAATCACCTTTCAGCTGCTCGCCACACATCTTCATCGCACCAGAAAACCGCTTAACAAACACAGATGCTGGCTCGCAGGC
>NW_013967423.1:0-379 GCF_001266775.1 Austrofundulus limnaeus | reverse complement strand
TAACTTCAGCTTCGTTGGTGGGACGCATACCATTATACATATTTTTCATGCATTATGTGCCGCTCTCTCAACTGATCAGATAATAGATTCTACAGAGAGTCAATACCTTAACAGAAAATGACGATTCTAGAGCAAATTTCAACACATCCGAGCTGAGGAACCAGAGGAGCGTTCAGCTGAAAGGTTGGCTGGCGGAGGGTGAAGGTCTTAGATGTGGATCTACACAGCAGTAAAAAGGTTGGTGTTTTAACAAACATTTTAAACAGCTTTCTGCATCTATTGTGTCTGTGTCTATTTTATCAGCTTTTGCTTCGTCATAAAGGAACTTAATGGTGATGTTTAGTGTGTAATCTTACCATATCTGACTGCAGTAGAGCGC